>NC_088929.1:6685000-6942500 GCF_038396675.1 Hydra vulgaris | reverse complement strand
CTTGATCTGTCCACTTGAGATTTTTAGAAAATATTACACCTAGATCTTTTACGCTGTTTGATACTGGTAGTTTTATGCCATTAATATATAGAGGATTCTTTTTGTTGTTTACTCCATAGTGCATTACTACACATTTATCAACATTAAACTTTAAAAGCCAGTCTTCTGTCCATTTAAATGATGTATTTAAATCCCTCTGTAGACTTGAGGTACACTCATCAGAAATTACATTGGACAAAATCTTAGTATCATCAGCAAACAATTTGCATTTATTTATTAATTTACTTGGCAGATCGTTAATATATATAATAAACATTAAGGGTCCAATAACAGAGCCTTGTGGCACGCCACTAAAAACTTCAACCCACTCAGAAACAACCTCACCTAGAACTATTCTTTGTCTTCTATTATTTAGAAAAGCTTCTATCCATTTTAGAACTAAGCCATTAATACCATATGCATTTAATTTAGCAAAGAGTCTCTTGTGAGGAACACTATCGAAAGCTTTAGCAAAGTCTAGCATTACTACATCAACAGGTATACCATCACTGTTGCACGAAGAAATAAAGTCAAGAGTCTCTAACAAATTTGTGGTACAAGACTTTCCTTTTACAAAACCATGCTGTTGGATTATTAGTAAATTGTTTTCATCGAGATGTTTTTCAATTCTTTCTCTTATAATAGATTCTAATATTTTGCAAGGAATAGAAGTTAGTGAAATAGGGCGATAATTGCTGGCCACTGTTTTGTCACCTTTTTTATATATAGGTGTTACATTTGCTGACTTGAACTTGATTGGCAGTTGACTGGTTTTAAGTGATTCTCTAAATATAAGAGTTAGTGGTAAAGTAAACGATGTAGCACAATTCTTGAGGACTATTGAAAAAAGTTTATCAGCTCCAGGTGATTTATTGTCTTTTAGTGATTTAAGTTTAGATAAAACTCAAAGCTAATATCATCAGGTTCAATATCCTTAAATTTAATTACATTATTATTAAATTCGAGATAAAAAGGTGGAAGATCTCCTTTTTCTTCAATAGTAAAGACATCCTGAAAATGCTTATATAGGCAGTTAACAACTTTATTTGGTTCATGGGATAAATTGCCATCAGACATTCTCATGGCCTTTATTGCGTCTTTTATTGAATTTGTACTGTTTAAATACTTATATAACAGTTTAGGATTAAGTTTAGAGGTTAACACTAGATTCTTTTCAAATAAAAGTCGAGCATTGTATATTTCTGTTTTAACTAATTTGCATAACTGTTTATATTCTTTGGTCAGTTTAACATTATTCCATCTGTGAGCACAATTTATGTATCTTAAATTTCTTTTTTCTTCTTATTAACTGCTTGATTTCGTTATTAACCCAAGGAGTTGCTAAGCTTTTGATTCGTGAAATGTCTATGGTTGGAACAAACAAATTGCATGCTTCAGTGGTATAGTAAATTAATTCATTGTACATGTCTTGCACTGTCTTGTTTTCGTACAACGTCACCCAATCAATATTGGACATAAAATCAGAAATTTTATCACATTTAGCTTTGCTATACAAAAACTTAAAGTTACTAAAAGCTAATCTGCTGAAATTATTTTTTAAGACGAATTTAAAGTAAATAATTTGATGACCTTTGTTTATGTCACCAAGCACAAAACTTGGATCAACAGCATATACACTGCCAGATTCTGTTGTGAATATTAAATCTAGAACATTTGAGGTTGAGCCATTAGCCAATTGAAAAGTCGGTATGTTTATATGTTGGTAGAGGAAAGTATCACTTAAAGTTTTATAGAATTTATGTTCTATGCCACTGTCATTTGAAATTGATGCTATACTACCATTTGACCATTTAATAGCTGGGAAATTAAAATCACCCATAATTAGTACATCTTTAAAGGCATTAACATCAACATATCTTCTTGCTATTTTAAAAATATTGTCAAAGTCTACCATATCAACAAAGTAGTTTGGTCTGTATAGACAACCAACTAGGTATTTATCTTGGCCAAAATAAACTACTGCCCAAACTTGTTCTATTTTGCTAATACTAAATCAGTGTCAACCAGCTCGTATGAGTCTATTGAGTTTTTTATATATAAGCATACACCGCCGCCTCTACGATCACCAGTTCTATCATATCTGTATATATTGTACCCAGGGATATTTCCAATTGAGTTATTTTTGAACCATGTTTCGCTTACTCCAACAATTTTAGGACAATACAAACTAGTTACAACCTTTAATTCATCTAATTCATTTTCGAGTGAGGTAGCATTCAGATATATACAATTTAGTTCTGTTATCCTTTCAGGTGATAAAGGTGCTTTAAGTACAGTTTTGATTTTTCTTGAACTTTTGCAATTGGTTAGCACGGATACCATATCGAAATGTAGAGTTTGTTTCAAGATTTGCATTAAGCCTGTTTCTTTCTTGTCTTAGATCGAGATCGAGTTGTCTTTCGGCTTCAGTTAGATCTGGACTTATATAAATCTGTTTATGATCGATACTGTTTCTTAATTTTTTTGCTGCTAAAAGAACAGGATTTCTAATAGATGGTTCATTCAGTTCAACTAAAATTGGACCAGGCTTTGTTTTATCTTTTGACCTAAGTCTTCTGGTATAAACTAGTTTAATATCTGCTTTGCCAATAAAATCAAAAACATCAGCTATCTTTTTTTCATCTTTATTTCTCCTATTTGAAAAAACTGTTTGAGTTGATTCTGGGATTCCAAAAACAATTAAATTTCTTTTTCTCTTCTCTCTATCATTAAGCTCATTTATGGTTGCATTAGCAACCACTAATTGTTCAGGTGGCTTTTTACCACTTTTGCTACCTTTTGTAACAATTTGCACCCATTCGTTGGTAATATTGGCTGAATTTACATTTTGCTTTGATTTACGTAGGTCATCTTTCAGGCCATCAATGATTTTCAAATAATTTTTTTCTTTATCCTCAAGGTTTTTTTATTTTGTTTGATAGTTCTAAGACATACTTGGAAATTTTACCGCACCACTCGTGTAACAGTTTTGAGGCTGAAGAATGATTGCCCTGTCCAAAAGATGGCCAGTTTACTTGGTATAAAAAACTGCTTTCCAATTCCATCTTCTATCACTTTATCGGAAGACTACCACCCTAAACAGTGGATTACTTCCTGTATTGAACTTATTAACACAAATACTGTAAAAAAGTTTAGATGTGTTTTTTTCCGATATATATATATATATATATATATATATCTATATATATATATATATATATATATGTATGAATGTATACAGATGTGTATATATATATATATATCTATATATATATATATATATATATATATATATATATATAGATATATATTTGTTTATACATATATACTATTTTATATAAATGTATATATATATAAATATGTATATATATATATAAATATTTATATATTATATATATATATATTTATATATATTATATATATGTGAATGTATATATATATATTTATATATATATATATATATATATATATATATATATATATATATATATATATATATATATATATATATGTGTGTGTGTAACATATATTATAAAATTTTTTATGAAAAAATAAAAAAATAAAAAATAAAAAAAAAAATTTTTTATAAAAATTTATAACTTCCTGTAAAATATTTTTTTCTATAAATTGACATTTTTTTGAGATTTAGTAACTCTTCCTGATGTTCCAGCAATGGTGAAACTTCAAGTCAAAGATAAAAGTTAGGTAAGTGTTTTTACTAATTTATTATTGCTCTGTTTTTTAAGAACATTGAGCACTCTATTTGTAAAATACACTAACATAATTTACATATATGTATATATATATATATATATAAATATATATATATATTTATATATATATATATATGTATTTATATATATATATATGTATAACATATAATATGTATGTTATACATATACACTAAAACAAGGTGGCTATGAGTTTGAAAAAGCGTTTATAAAAAGTTCACATTTTAGTCTTTTTTTAAATGTTTTTAAAGAGGTTGAGTTTCGCGTGTTCGTTGATAAACCATTCTAAATTCGACGTGCAGTCATGCAATCAGAATTTGACCTCAGAGAAGTTTTTTGTTGACGGCGTGTAGGTTGACAACTGTGTAATGATCTAATTTTTTATTTTGAAGGTCGGACTTCTAGGAGTTTAAAAAGTTATGCAGGAGATTTAGATAATAAAATTTTATGTGTGATAACTAATATCTTATTGATTATTCTTTGATATATGGGTAAACAATGAAGAATTTTCAGCAATTATTTTCTTAATTCAAATGAATAGAAGAATGGAAACATTCGAGATAAGCTATTTTGATTTTGTTGGAGTTTTCTAATACTTTTTTGATAAGTTCCAGATAAAAGACTGTCACAATAATCAAGCCGAGAGTTAACAATGCCACATGCAATTGTATTTGCAGCTTTTTTAGTCAGACATGGACAAATATGGCGAAGTGCACGAATATGGTAATTGCAGGATTTAATAGTGTTGTTTACGTGCTTGTCCATAAAGAGCGACAAATCTATGGTGACACCAAGGATTTTTACTGAATTTATCGTAGTTAGTGTTGTTCCAGAAAAAACAATTTTTGAATCATTTTTATTCTTGCCAATTTGTTTTCTAGATCCAAATAAAACAGCTTCTGTTCTATTTGGGTTGAGCAGAAGTCCATTTTCCAGAAACCACTTTGTTAATGCATCAGCAAACACATTGAGTTGATTAATGCTAACTATGCCTGTGTTGGTGACAGTATAAAGTTGGGTATTATCAGCATATTGATGATGATTGGTACCGGGTTTAGCTATAATACGATATATAGGTGAAACAAACATGGAAAATAGAAATGGGTCTAATACACTACCCTGTGGTACTCCTATTAAACTTGCTATTAGTCTAGATTTTTTTGATCCAAAGGAAACAAAAGATTTTTCAGAGTGCAAGTATGATGTCAGCCATTTTAGTGCATTATCTGTGACACCAAATTCATTTTTAATACGGGAAATCAGCAGGCTTTGATCAATTGTATCAAATACTAAAGATCCAGAGATCGGAGAATAGTGTTCAAAGCATCATCATGTTTAGCAGGATGTCATTGCATATCTTTAATAGTGCTGTTTCGGTTTAAAACCATTGTACTAAAAACCAGATTGTAAAGAATTGGAGTTAATAGATGAAGTTACGTGTGGAAGTTGAAAAGATAATGCAAGCTTTTAGAGAATTTTGGAAATTGTATTGAGATTTGATATTGGGCGTAGATTTGATAAATCAAATTCTGCTAGTTCTGATCTTTAGGGAATTGGTGTTATTTGAGCAACTTTATATGAGGCTGGGAAAACTTCAGATTTGAATGAGAGGTCAGCAAGGTGAGCTATAAATGGACTAAAAAGTTCTGAATGAGATTTAAGGATGTATGTTGGAATAATATTAAGTGGCGATGTCTTTGGTTCGAGAGTTTTGATTATTTTTGACACATCTGTAGGTGTGACTGTACCAAGTGTTGTTAAAATATTTACTGGGGGATGTAACTCTGAGATGAATTTAGATTTTGGTTTAATTGCAAGCATTTCCTAAATATAATTTTTATAATTTCAAGTTTGTGTATGAAATATTGACTTATTATATTGCATTTTGCTTCTGATATTGCGTTTTTAGTTTTAGAACTATTTGAATGAAGTAATCTCTTGGCATTAGTCCATGTTTCTTTCTGATTACTATATGCTGAATTTAGTTTTGCTTTATAGTGATTACATCTGAATTTATGAATTGCTGCTGATGACTCACGGCATGCAATTTGATATAGATTTTTATCTGATAAGTTTCCAATTTTTTTATGACAACGCTCCAGTTTACGACGTCTGATTTTTTTATTCTTGGCATCTGAAGATAGCCATTTGTCATCATGTTTACCAGGTCGCATTGATTATTTCCAAATGGGTGCTAAATGATCGAGAACAGTTGTTATATTTGCTCTTATTTGTTCAGCATAATCATCGGTATTGTTTTCAGCTGATAAGCAACATGGCATTAATTGCAATTCTTTTATAAAGCATGACAAGTTTAGTTTTCTAAAGTTTCGTTTTGAAAATCAAACAGTTTTACTATTTGAAGGTTGATGATAAAGTGCAACCCGAATCATATAGTTATCTGAAATACCCTCATCAGTTACTTGAATATTGTTGAGTGAAATGTCATCATGCCGATTTTTTACTAGATCAAGCAAGTTGGCTATACCGGTAGTAGATGATATGCGAATTAGAGATTGAACTCTTTGTATCATGTTGTAGGTCTCTAGAATCTCAGCAAGTCTTGGGTTGCTGGATTTTGGAGTAGTACCTGGGTAGTTAAAGTCACCACGCAGAATTATTTCTCCAGATAATGTTTGAAGTTCTTCTAGGAGATCAGATAATTCGAAAAACAAAATACTTGTTAGAATGATTGGATTTGATCGGTAAATAGCAATAATATTGTAGATATTATTTGTCAGATTTAGTTTGGAAGATATACGTTACAAGACAGGCAGGTAGACAATAACGACAGTGGTTTGATATTTAAGTTGGCCCGGTATATTATTGCAACATCTCCTCCACGATGATCTGATTGACAATACTGAATTGTTTTAAAGCCAATTGGGGCCATATCTTCTTGAATTGCAATAGGGTCGTCTGACTTTATCCAAGTTTTAGTGAGTATAAAAATATCTAGAGAATGATTATGCACTATATCATGAATGATAGCCGATTTTTTTATAGCAGATTGAACAATTTGTATACCCAAGTTTAATGTAGAGGATCTATTAAATTTTATATGTAAATTATGCTTATTTGATTTCAATTCATTTGAGTTCACCTAATAGTATACCCCAATAAATTTTTTTCCATTGCACATTGTATCGTTGCCTCCCATTTGTTCCCTCAACATCATAAGCAAGTGCTGCATTTCTAGTATTTCTAACTTTTCTTTTACTGTCGAACAATCTCTAGTTTGCAGTTTTGTCTTTGTTAATAAAGATATTTTTGAAGTTGATATTATCATTTAACTTTTTGGAATTTTTAGTTAAAAAATTTTGAGTTTCTTTGTTCTCCAATTCAACTAATATGAGGATAGGTGATCCTCTGATCTTTTAGTATTTATAGTTAGACGAATTATTATTTTTGTATTTGTTATTGAAAAATCTGGTTTTGCTGCTTTTAGTAATGTTTCGATGGTTTTTTTATAATTTTCTTTATTAATTTGTTTGTCTGCAGTAGTATGATCGACTACTTCACTTATAATGATGTTGTTTTCATTTCTTTTGTTATCATTAAACTCGTTTGTAATTTTTGCCATCATTAGCACTTCAGTTTCTTTTGGTTTTGATTGAACTTGCTGAACTGATGTTGCTTGTGCATATGTGAATATTGTTGTTGGTTTATTTGATGTTGCTATTGAGACATTTATCTTTTCATCTTCAAAAATTTTAAGTTTAAAAAGGTCAAAAACGATATATGATAATTTGCCACATCATTTATGCATATTTTTGGTAACATCAGCAGATGCACTAAGAATTGTTGGCCAATTTGGCTCTTCTAAGCATTCATAGTCAAACCCTATGCTTTTTTTTTATATATATACTTTTTATAAATATATGAGAGAGCTACCACTCTGAATAACAGTGGATTACCTCTTGATGTCTTTTGTTGGAGGGTTACCATCCTGAATAACCGTGGATTACCTCCTTAGTATATATATTAACCTTATTAATACAAATACTGTAAAAAGTTTAGATGTGTTTTTTACCGTCTAAATATATATATATATATATATATATATATATATATATATATATATATATATATATATATATATATATATATGCATATATATATATAAATATATATATGTATATATATGTATATGTTTAATTATATATATATAGATATGTATAAATATATATACATATATATACACACACAAACACACACACTCTCACACACACACACACACACACACAAACACACGTAGTAGGGTTAATCAAAAAGTTCGTATAATTAGTTTTTTTTATTACAAAGAATAAGCATAGAACAATTAAATTAAGAGTGGATCATAAGTAGGTACCTTGCTTTAAAAAAATTTCATTTAAATCTGTTTTCAGTTTTTCCAGTTGCCGTTGCATATGATCATTTGAATGTGACCTTAAGTTTGTCTCCATTGCTTCTTGAACCTCTTCCTTTGTCTGCAAATCCAAATCCTTGCGATAAAACTCAAATGAAGAAAAAGCATGTCTGTACAACAATTTGAAGTCGGGGCTATATGGAGGTTGAATGTTACGGGTGACTTTTTTCTCAATAAGAAAGTCTCTGACTGCAGCCGACACATGTGGCCTGGCATTATCGTGCTGAAGGAGCATTTTGTTCCATGCTACTCTTTTCAAGCCTTTATTGACAAAATTAGAATGCATGTTTGATTGGAAAAGCATGTACACTTCTGAATTGACCGATTGTCCATTTAAAAGTATTGCAACTTAGGTCTTGCTACTTAATGAGATTGCGCAAATTGCCATACTTTTTGCATCAAATTTGATCTCCTGATACATTTTGGAGCTTCTTCAACCTTTGAAATCTAAACGCAATTACTTCGTTTGCACCCGATCGATCTGTGGTAAATCCACTTCTCATCCACGACAATTAGACGTTGTTCAACATTCAATTAATCTCGTAGGAATGTCAGAAATTTATGCGCAAGTTTAACCCAATTTTGTTGATTTGCTGGGGTGAGGTCGAATGGAATCCATTGTGAACAAACTAATCTTTTCATCAATTTTTTAGTGATTATTGAATAAACTGAACCAAAAGAAATGTTTACGACATCACAATTTTGCTCTAGACAAAAAATTGTCTTCAACAAGCATTTGTTGAATGATCTCATATTTGTCTATAGTTGTTGAGGTACTGGGTCTACCTGACCTCAATTCATCTGAAAACTTATTATAATCACTTATGTTTGATGTAGAATACTTTTGGTAGTGCTTGTATACTGTTTGAGTAGAAGTTGCATCCTCACCCTAGGCAGTAGTTATAAATTTTTGAGCATCAGATGGAGACTTCTGATTACAATGACAAGTCTAAATTAACAATCTAATACCAGCTTTGTCAATTTGCATTATAGCTTTAATTATTCAAATGATCAAAATATTAAAAATATTTTTCTTATTAAACATATGTGTACATTAGTTAATGTTAAGAATACCTATAAAAAATTTTATCGGCAAGAGTATTAAAATACGAATTATATGAACTTTTTGATAATACTGAATATATATATATATATATATACATATATATATATATATATATATATATATATATATATATATATATATATATATATATATATATATATATATATATATATATATATATATATATATATATATATATATATATATATATATATATATATATATATATATATATATATATTCATATAAATGTTAGTCTGGTCGCTACATGTAAGTAAAGAGGAAATCAAAAGATTTTCAGTGGAAATTCTAATATTTGTATAGACGTGTTCCATATAACTTAAGAAATTTAAAGATCTTGACGTGCCACTTGGAACCTGCCTGTACCTTTAGTTATGTACAAAAATAGTTGCAACTTATTGTAAAGATTTCAAACTTAAAATATTTGTCAGGTTATTTATATATCGAATACTGCAAAGCATTAGTTTAGTTTTCTCAAGCTATTGACAGGGGTTACCGCTTTGTTAAATTTAAATGTTTTTAATATAATTACTTAATTCTATGAAATCAAAAGTTCACAAACCTTATTTAAAAACAAACTTGTTTATTATTGATAAACAAACTTGTTAATCAATAATAAACAAATATAGACAAATAAACTTTTTCATAATTTTGATATTTTTATTTTCAGGGTTGATTGATAGTTGATTTTCAGGCATGATAGTTGATTTTAAATTGATAGTTGGGGTTGCAGGTGGGATAGCAGGGTTGATAGTTGATTTTCAGGATTGATAGTTGATTTTCAGGGTTGATTGATTAATATTTTTATTTTTGATATCATAATTTGAAACATTCCTAATATTTTATCAAAATTATAAAAAAGTTTTAATTTAATAAATCTAAAATTGAAAATTTGTTCTTTGTTTACGTTACAAATGTTTACTTTTCAAGAACCGTTTAATTAAAAAGCCTATTTATGATTGCTTTTTAATTTTAACTAAACAATGACCAGCAACAAAAAGCGTAGCATCTTAATCTAGTTTCTAAAAAAGACAATAAAATCGCTTGCATATTTCATCAAGGAGAAGTTGGTAGTAATAATAACAAAGTGCGTGGTTCTACTGAAAGTGAGCTAGCGGAAGTAAAGAATGCTTGGTAGGTCGCAAATTAAATGTTCAACTCAATTTATTTCTTTAAATACTGCCTAAAACAATGATACGGAAAAAACAATAATTAGCATGGTTTGGATAATAATACTTTTTTTGCTATAGTCAACCTCGAAATGACTTTAAAGTCATAAACATTTTACCTAATATGAGCCAAACAACGCTCTTGTTTCATTAAAGATGATACAATAAGTATGTGAATATATAAATATTAAACATTCTACCACATTGGAAAATAGAGCAGAAAAAACCAACAAGAGTTTAGGCATGGATGATGCATCCTTATCTGAGCGCAGAGTCTTAGCTTGGAAAAGAGATAGAACAGGTAAATTAAAAAAATCTTTGAGTGGGAAATGCAAAGCAACCAAAATTACCCTCAGTTTTTTCATTTTTTATTCTTTTATGTGCTACTTCAAAGTTAAAATAAGTTCCTATTTCCGGAAAAATTATTGCGCAGAAAGAATGTTGCATTTGCTATCGCAAAAAAGACAAATAAAGATTGGAACGGATGTAAAACGCTTACAAAATGCGTAACGGAAAGTTCTCCAAATATGTTAAAAGAAAATGTTTAAGTAAAGCTGTCATCAAACGGCCTATGGCTGTGTATCAAACATAGAATGATAAACCATAATTTCCTTAGAGTTACATTATCATCGGTCTTGTTATCTTAACTATATGAAACCCTAAAATATTCCATTTATATTAACAGAAGATGCAGTTTTGCGTTTGGTCTTCGACTATGTGAGAGAACACGTATTAGACAATTTTGAGATTATTCATACATGCAAGCTATTTAATACTTAGATAGAAGGACTTTGCAGGATGCTGTAGTTGCAGAACATGGTGGGTTTTTTCAGTTTTGGTCACCAAAATACGGCTATTCTTTCTTATACAGCGATACCATTTGATAAGGAAACCTCATTGAAGTTTTTTTAAATAAAATTGAAAATCTAGAAAATAAGAATCTAAAACCAATTGAACAGCTTGTTGATCATGTCGCACAAGAGATTCGCAGCCAGGTTTTGTTTATAAAAAAACATACTTTAGGTGGCCTCCTAATAAATAGTTAATAAGAGTTGAAACTGAAAATCCACCTCTGCAAATTCTTCTGCATCAACTTTTTGTAAAAAAAAGGTTTTGTGCTAGAGTTAGTAAAAAAAGAATTGTCAAAACGAACTCTCTTTGTGAAAATGTTATTCATAACGTAACAAACAGCCATCATCGATGCTCTAAACACGCGTCACTAGGGTTAAGTACCAAACGAAAAACTGTATTAAAAGAGTTAGTGAAATGACAAAGTAAATTAGGATATTAAATTTCCTATGATGAAGTAAATTATTTGCAAACGTTTGTTGCACAAAATGCAATGCAAAAAAAAATTTTTTAATTTTTTGCTCTTCTGTTCTCCAGCCCTCAAAATTTGTGACCGTTGTTTAGGACAACAACGGCATAAATCAAGGAGCTTTAAACGGAACCTCTATGCACGCTACAAATGGTTTTTTCAGTGAGTTGTAAAACCTTGGTCAAGTACACTAAAACCCATGTAACCCATTTCAGAATAGACAGAATAGTAAAGTTTATATGTCAATTATATAGATTGAAATGCAATAATTCAAAGGAAGGAAGATAACTTAAGTTTATTGCCAAGAAAGATACGTTGAGGTTTGTTAGATTTTTACTTAAAAATGAGGAGGAAAAAGTGCCGGAAATGTATTCTTCTATTATTACCCTTAAAAGGTGCTCGAAGTAATGTTGCGAAGCTAAAATTTGGTACCAAAGGAGTTCAAATCCTGCTAAATCTAAAAATTTTAGTGTTGTTACACAAAAAACAATACAATTTAGTTTATTTTGAAGCCCACCAAGCGCACCAACTAATGACGATAAAAAAAGCATTCACAACTTTAGTTCGAGACAAAATCAGACTGATTGAAAAGTTTTTTGCTTTTGATTATCTTGAAGATAAGTTATATATCTGCTTAACAAACCAATTCATTTAACCTTATGTTTTTTGTCGAGGAGTTGATGATGTTTGGTTTTTCAATATTGCTAAATAAATTTTGTAGAAAAAAAAGTTAGTAAATGCATTTTGAAATTATACCAACATTTTACATATATTTTTTAAATTGAGCATATATATTTTATTTTAAATTAAATTAGATGTGGTGGATACAAAAAAACAGTATATGTGATATATAACAGTATATATTTAATTTGAAATTTTACAATGTTGTTACAAATATTGTTCAATATTTTGTAAATTTATAATTTTGGTACTTAATATTATCATTGCATATCATGTCTTTAGTTTTAAAAAATATTATCTAAAGGCTTTTTCTATTGATTATTTTATAGTAATAAATAGTAATTATTTCATCCATCAATTAATAACAAAATGACAATTCGCATGATAATGTCTAATAAATATTACTTTTTTAAATCTATAAAATTAATTATAATTATATTTATATACTACCTACTTTCACACAAACTTTCGGCAGTTAATTTGTAGGAAACTTACAAAAATTAGGAAATAATAAGGCATTTAAAACATGTCTATTTTAATGAAAAGGAATTGGTTCAAGCAATATGTTTCTTATAAATATGACTTTTATTTTATTTTGGACGATTTGTTTTTGTTCAAGTGTACTTTACTCATTTGCGACAATTAATTTTAGATTTTTTGTATTCAAGTGTGTAAATTGTAATTTCTCATTATAGTTTTATATGGATATAACAAATTAATTGTTCCTATATAAACAGTTATAAAACTTTTCATAAACAATCATACACTCAAGTAAGTATCTGAATGAAGATTTAAACTGGAATGATAATTAACTTTATGTTAAGCACACAAAGTTGGAACAAGAACTAATTACTAGTATATGCATGCACCATTATGCATGCGCGATTATGACATGTTAATATTGGGCTTTGAGAGTACTCAGAAAAGTTGTTGTATTCATTTCTGACTCTTCAAAATGTGTCTATAGGTAAAATTTTATATATTTATATTTTAATTGGTTATAACAAACTTAATAAGTTGTTTATAAGTTTTTTTGGTAATAGGGTTTGTTCATTGTTTTATAATAATAATAATAATAATAGCAATAATAATAGTTATAATAATAATAATAATAATAATAATAAGTAATAACAATAATGATAATAATAATAATAATAATGTAATACTATTTAAGTAATATAATTACGTTTTCTTTTCAGCATCTCTACGTGTGGTTACAATGCATGATGTGTTAGAAGCAGAAACCGAATGTTTTAATCTTTTACATTAAAAAAAGCTGAGTGCAACCTGTTAAAGTAAAGATATAAAACGTTTATCAAAAATTTTGAGTGAAAAAAAAAAGGATGAAGATATTGATATTTTAATAAAGTATTAAAAATAAAAGAAAGTATAGCATAAAAGTAAAGAATAGTAAGAAAGTAAAGTATAAAAATAATAGAAAGTATAGATACATACTTTACTGCTGCTTAAGTATCTCTTATTAAATACAAGGAGTTGCATAAGTCAGAGTTAAATATACCATACAAAATATATTGAATACATTTCAGAAAGGGGTGCCGCTTATATATGAACTGAAACAATATATTTGTGAATAACTTTGTCTTTCTGCTAAATGAAACGTTTTTTTTAATTAGATTAATGGCATTGAAGTTATTAATCTATTATTAAAAAACGTGCTTGTTAAATTTATGTGTCAAATGGTTCTGCGCGGTTGTTTAAATGACAATTTGTGGATAGCCAATGCTGGTTTACATTATTTATAGAGTTAATAAACTGACTTTAAAAATAAGACTTGGCTACTAAATAGCTAAAGACAATTTGAAAAAATTTGTTTTTCTAAAAAAATAGTGATTTTTACATTTAAACTAAATTCAAGTTTGCTGAGTTTAATATGTATCATCCGAAAAAGTTTTAATATTTGGTTTTGTGCATAATTTATAAATACTATGAATGAAAAGCATCATATAATCATAAAGTTGAGTAATTCTGAAACTTTTAACGTTCTAAACTGATTTATTTTTTTTATACCTTTTAACTTGATTGTAAATATAGAAAGAAAATTAAAGTGATTAATAAATTTACTAAACTGTTAATTTATGATTTGGTTGATTGGTAAAAAGTTGGTAAAGTTTGATTATCTGATTTTTCCTGATAATTCCTCAAGTAAATGTAAGACCATAACAAAATTGGATTGCAAAAAAATTCAATATCTTAAAAAAAACTAAAATTAATTTTTATTTCATCTGTCAGATTTTTTTTATAGCTATATTTATCAATGCCTTTTTTTATTGTCATTATTAAGTGCATTTTATGGATCTTACAATAAACTACATTACTATGTTCTGAAAGATAAGAAACTAAAACTTTTGTAATTGAAAGGTCTTAAACTCTTTTGGTACTAAATTTCAGCATGACGGCATTGCTGCAAGCACCTTATAAGAGTAATAGTAAACGAAAACAGCATCGATATTTTTCCCCCTAATTTTTTTTTTAGTCAAAATCAAGCAAGCTTCAATTAATTAATAATCCTAAACAAGCAAGATTTTAAAAAAGTTTACAGCCTTTTCGAATTTATGTCACTAAACATTTGAGCCAAAATAAGATAATATGCTGATGTAGGGATTTGTATTTATGGTGGCTTTTAAACTACTTTTACTTAATTACACATTTTAGCATTTTTAATTTGATGAAAAGTGTTAAAAAACCCTAATATTTAATTACATAAAACATGCTATAAAATAATTTTAAGAATGTTTTCAACTAAACAATGTTGAACGAACGATGAAAAAAATTTTTTAAGTTTTTTAAATAATTAAAAAAAAACTTGCAGCCTTTATAATTTTTTATCAAATATTTTTATAAAATTGATGTCTCTTAAATCAATGTAGCAGTCTTGTTAAAATAGAAACAGCAATTTTATCTTAAGTTGATTTAAGCAATAAAATCTAAAGCGATAAATTCATTTTTATTATTTTGAAAATTGTTTAACAGTTTTCACTTTTTTGAGATTTTGCACAACTCTGCTTTGGTAAGATTTCTTAACTAACAAAAGCATTAAAAATATGAACAACTATGAAAAAAGAAAATCCCTCAAAAATCGTTGAACAAAATTTTGTATAGCTTTTATCGGTAATACTTTTAGTATTGCATTTTATTACAGAGTTGTTAAACATTTTAACTGTCACCTATTTTATGCTTGTCATAAAACTTAGATTAGTAATAAAAATTCAATTAGTTACAATTATTCTTATAAAAAAAAGATTTTCTTTTAATTTATTTAAAGTTAAAAACATTTTTTATTTATTCGGTTAAATATTTCTTTATTTTTCAATTTTCTATAGGTACTCCGTTAATCCATCAGAACTTTTGTAACGAAATGAAAGAGTTAAAAAGAAGAAAAAAACAACTAACTCTAATGCCTGATTGTCTAGAAAAGCGTTTTTTAAAGTTAATATATTTGATACAATTAAAAATTATACGCAAAAACGATATTAATTCTTTTTTAATGGAAGAGGAAGAACCAATAAATTTTGATTGTGATATATTGCCTATAAATGAATTGCTTGAAATGGAGAGAACCGACATAAAGAATAAAATATTAGAGTTTTGGATTAAAGCAAAAAGTTTTATTAAAGAAAATAATTTAGATTTAGCACTAAATTTTCTGCAGGTTATACTTAAACAAATTCAACCTCTTGACATTAGAGAAATGATTTTTCTATATAAAGAATCTCAAAAAACTTATGGCCTGATTGAAAATCAAGACATTGTTATATTATTAGGGATGACTGGGTCTGGTAAAACAGCATGTGTTCACTTTTTTTCAGGTTCTAAAATGATTAAAAGCAAAGTTGAAATTGGACCTGGTGTGTTTATTGATCATATTGCAGCAGAAGAGCCTATACAAATTGCTCTATCGAAATTTGTTATAAGTAGCCAAGCATGTTCTAAAACTAAGCATATTAATTCAATTCAAATTAACTTGGAAGATAATGAGAACAGTTTTATTACACTTTGCGATTCACCTGGATTTAGTGATACTACTGGTCCTGAAGTGGATATAGTCAATAGTGTTAATACCACTGAGGTAATCAGTCGTTCCAAAAGTGTTCGACCTGTCATTTTAATGAACATTGAAAATCAAGGTGGTCGTAGTGAAGGTATCGTTAAAATGGTCGGTATGATTCAGGGTATGGTGATGAATATTGAAGACCACTTGCCCGCATTTACTTATTTATTTACAAAATATCCAGATACTGATGTTTATTCTAAACTCTACAACATATCAAAAAACATCGATGGGCATGGTTATTCTACGTCTAAGTATGAACACAATTTGTTCAAACTTGTTTTTAAAGATATGTTATCAAAAACTAAAAACTATGGAAAACCACTAGATCTCATTAATGATAAACCTCTAGATGTTTTGAGAATTATTTTAAACAAACCTTGTATTAGTAACCCGAGCCAAGTTTTTAAGTACACATTAGTTGAACAATCAAATAGCGCATTATACAAGCAAGTTTATTATAATAAGTCTGCAATAGAATGTGCTGTTATGAATAATAACTATAGTTTGGTAATTTATAAGATTGATGAACTAATATTTTTGTGCAATACTTTGAGATTGAATAATCTAAAGGAAATTTTGAAGGAATCTATTGAATTTGTACGCAATCATGTTCAGAAGTTTCACGACGATACTATGGAAAAACTAAACAGTTGCTTGGATAAAAACAATAAAGTCACTTATAATGATCTGGCTTACTACTTTTCCCAAATTGAAAAATTTAAATGTTTAAATGATTTTAAACATGTAGAGCAGTTAGAAAATATAAGCGAACTAAGTAATGCATTACTCCAAAACTTGCAATTAAAATGTAAAGAAGAGTTAGAGAAATTTAAATCACTTGGCATATATGAAAATGACCACTCGAAATTAATTTTGAACAATTTAAAAATAATGAGTAAAATGTGTTACAATGACTACTATAGCAACGCATGTCAGTTTATATATGATCAGGTATGTGTCTATGTTGTTATCTATTTTAAAATAATAGTTTCTTTTTAGTTTGATTAGTCCAAAGGTTATTCAATATAAAATAAATTTTGATTGCTTATAAGTGATTAATTAAAATAATATTGACCAGTGAAAGTCTGGCATTAAATTTATTTTTGAAAATCAGTAAGTTTTGTAGTAAGTACTTTAATAAAAAAAAACTTATTTAAAGAATAAAAAATAAATTAACATTTTTGAAACTCATATATAGTAAATAAAAACTATGAGTCAAAGTTAACTTAGGGGCCGTCTACAAAGTACATACGCTCATAAGGAGAGGGAAATGGTCTTTAAATTGCGTATGAAAGTGTAAGGATAGGGAAGAAGTAAGGTTCAACATAAAAGTACACATCTACAAATTTAAAAGAAAAAAGCTTAGTAATGTTTGCTTTTCTAATTTATCACAATTAACAAGTACTTTTTAATAACTAAATGATTTGGAATAAATGAAAGCTTAAAAAAAAAAAAGTTAAAACAATATTATCTCATCGTTGTTCACAATTTGTCAGTAAACCAATAAAACCAATGAAACCAATCGAACCAATTACCAATAGATTAACCAATCTGTGTGTGCGCGCACGGCCTACTTAAATCACACGGCCTGATTTCTTGCATTTTCCGTAAAAAAGAGGCTAGTTTTTTTACGGCTTACGGTATAAAAATCTAGTTTTTGTAATGGTTAAGAGTCTTGTTTGCACTATAGTTGTTTTATTCTTATTTTATTAAAATAGTATAATAATAGTTAGATTTTCTTTTAGTACTTGCATTATTTTGTGCTGGATTTTTTGTTAACTGATTGCCTGCTTCAGTTTATTCCAATAACATAGAATACGGAAATAGCTTTTCAGATAGCTGTATATAAACATGCTACTTAAAATAAACTTACATGTTACTAAGATTGCCTAAAAATCTCCGATAAAAATAAAACCAAAGGTTTGTAATTTTGTATTTATTATAATTGAAATTAAAAGAGAAAACACCGTTTTACAAGTAATATTTATTTGGTCTTTGGTTTTTTTTTTGGAATTCTTTCACTTGATCTTTCCTCGATGAATACGTGACTTCATTTTGCAAGTTGTTATTTAAAATATTATCAACAATACGAGATCTATATTCGATTCTACACTATTGGTGTTTTTCATTAGTAAAATTGACACTGCTATAACAAATCTTTAAAATTTGTTCTGCAAATTTTTAAATATAAAAAAGTATGACTGCAATGTTTTATTAGGATAAAAGAAACAACTTGTAAAATTCTAAAAAGATGACGAATAAAATTAGACAGAGGTTAACATGGATATAAAGGTTCTTCTTTGTATAATATAAAGTTTCTTGATCATATGTATATATATATATATATATATATATCTGTGCTATCTCTAGAAAACTAACACTAGCATTTATGTAAACAGCTAAGCAATATCTTATCATATCAATGTCAAAACAAATGTAAATCCTACTTCAAGTAAATCATTCATAAAAGAAACAATTGCTTGCAGTGTGGGAATTAGGGCACGAGAAGTTTATATGGTTATTGTAAAATATTTATCAAACTTTATTTTGATCAAATTTTAGTACAATCTACGGTTTTCTTTAAAGTGTGGGTTTGTTTTCACCTTTCAAAGCAGCGTTGCTGAGTTTGATTGGATGAATTGAGTTTTTGATTTGAATAAGTATGATAATAACTTATAAAACAATGATAAAATTGTGCTGAATTATTTCTTTCAGGAAAATTACTTTATATTACAGTTACAGTTGTTTCGTCAAATATTGTCAATGTTGACAACATGTTTGTTGTTTCCAAGATATCTGACTTATTTAATAATTAATATTTGTTGCTTGTTTTTGCTTCTTTTATAATTGATCTTTTAATAAACTTTAAGAAATATATTCCCTGCAATGAAACCAGCAGCAACTTCAACATAGTCTCTGGACAAATCAAATGAAAAAGTAGAAAAAATTGTTTTTTTACGTGTAACAAGTTGTTTCTTAAATTTTTTATATCAAATAATAAGTATGTTTTAAATACTCCTTTTCAAAACTGGATGATAAATTAATAATTTTTAATTTCCAGTATATGCTTTATGGAACTATAGAAATGCATTAACATTGGTAGAATGGTTATCGGTAACAACAGATCTTATTTTAAATTCAAATTGGTGCATTGAGGTAATACACTCATCAATTTCTTTTTCAAACATAAACCTGTTATGTAAACTTTAGGTGAGGATTTTAAAACATAAGAAAAAATTTTTGAAGCCCTACAATCATAAGAAGAAGTTCTTTTTAAAGATTAATTTTTTCAATCTTTACCAAGTTGTTTACCACTTTGATATTGGGCTACTTTTGCAAATACATCTTACCCACAAGAAGCAGAAAATCACTTAATGCCAAACTTTTTACAATGATTTTTCTTATATGTTATAATTTTAAATTTGTAATTTTCACCCCTGTGAAACCAGTTAGGTAAAGAAATATGATTTCAGCTCTTGACTTCAAAACAGTTGGTATGCCTGATATTTCTTGGCCTACTATAAATAAATGGCCTAATTTGTTGCATTTTAATAGCTGCATGTTTGGAACATGCAGCGTATTGGAGTATTTATATTGCAAAACATTTTTATTCAGTGTAAATATTTCAAAGATAAATCTATGTTTTAAACCTAACAATTACAATTATAATAAATACTAAATTACAAACCTTTAAAATTATTTCAAATGGTGAATTGTGGGTAGAATTAGCAACATGTAAGGTTATTTTTAGTAGCATATCGGTATGTATTAATATAGCTACCTGAAAGCCTATTTCAGTATTCTGTATTATTGGAATAAACTGAAGTAGACAATCAGTTAACAAGAAATTTAGCACAAATTTTATAACTCAAAGAAAGTCTAACTATTAATAAACCATTTTAATAAAATAAGAATAAAACAAATATTTTGCAAACACGACTCTCAACCATTACAAAAAGTTTTTTTACTTGAGCTGTAAAAAAAACGGGCCTCTTAAATTTATACAAAAAATGCAACAAATTAGGCCATTTAATATAAGTAGGCCATGGTGCCCGATAAACAGTATATTGGCTGAACATAAGGTGAGTGGAAAAAACGTTTTGCCAATCACAAACATTCCTTAAAAATTCAAAACTATTTAAAAGACACTACGCTGTCAAAATATATAGAATTGAGGTATAAAAATATTGATGATTTTATATTGAATTGGTTCATCCATAAAACAGTTCGTGCATATAATAATATTTCCAAAAAATACTTATATGCCAACAAAATATTTGAAAAAATTACGCAAGCAAACCAAGAATGTTTATTAAACAAAAAATTGGCGATTTTAGGAGAATTTTATTTCATGCCTGCATTTAGATTTGTTATTAAAGAACAATTTCTAAATGCAGGCATGAAACAAGTTTCTCCTTCAAAATTAAAAAAAAATATATATATATAGCACAAAATATAGTTATATTAAATCCCCTTTTAAAAATAGATTTAAAAAAAAATAGAAGTATACAGTTCTAAAGAACTCTTTTTATACGTCTAAGCATATTCGACGAATGTGTAAAAATATACAGTGGCTAAGATATTTATAATTTTATGTAACTGTTATTGGCATATATTTTCATTAATTTGAACATTCGTTTTTGATGAGTCTTAACTGATGAAAGACAATGTTAAATGAAAAAAAGTTTGATTAGCGAGTTTGATTTTTATTATTGCTCTGGAGTCGTATTTACTTTACTCTGAACTGCTGCGGCCGTTAACTCTGAACCGGCTGGCCGGTTTTAAAACGGAAGGAAATAAACAGTATTATCATTTTGTCAAATAACATCCTTATATTAACCGCTCTAAAAAATGTTTTTGTTAAATACCTCCGTTCGCATCTAAATATAATTATCTTATCGCATCTAAATATTGCGATGCCAACATACGATAATATTGTTTAATTAGTGTCCTAGCCGGTGATTTTTTAAATATTGGTTGCTAATTAATTTTTTAAATTTAATTAAAACACGCTACAAAACAAAAAATTCAAAGAGGTTGTATATGCTTAACGCTCTAAAAAGGCATAAACATAAAATTTAAAAAGAAAAAATTTTTTTTAATTTTAATGTCTCTACGATATTATGATTACATATTTTCTCATAATTCTATTTTCTTAGACTTTTCCTAACGGATCAAAATATTAAAACTGAGTAATTTATTGTGATATTAAAAAATAAAATTAAAAAAGAAGTTACGATCGTTTTTATTGTACCACAGTAGAAATTTTGTTCTCCGAGTTTTTCAACTATATATTAATTTTAAGTTGTGTACCTTGTAACGAGTCCATTTTCTTTAAGAATTTTTTTACATTTTTTATTTTGTTATTTAGCCCTAACAAGACCTTACGGTCTTGTCACAGAGCACCGCGGAAGTGCATTTAACTAGGAAGTTCATTCCTCCTTCCTTACCGTGACGCGAATATATGTTCAGAGTTTGTTTCAAATCTGGTACTCCTGCTTCTAATACAAGCGTTTTTACCACTGCGCCATGGCCGCAGTACATTATCAAAATTTCGACTTTTTCTTGACTCCGACGGAGTTTTTTCTCAATTTCTTTCGACTCCTTTTTTTCTTGATTTTGGATCCTTTGGGTATGAGCAAATTAATTTTTATTGTCAAATTTAAAATATAACTTTACATTATTTAAAATAACACATAACTAATAGAAACAAATAATTTTGAAAAAAAAAAAAAACTAGACAAGTTATTAAAAAACTATTTTACTTTCAAAATGAACTTTTCTAAGGCTAAAATAAACATGTAGTAGAAAACATACAAAAAATATTATTCATCTTTTTAATTATAATATTTTAAAATTTTTAAAAACCAAAAAAAAAATTATTAATACTTCAAACATTTAAAAATAACACTTGAATAATCGTAACGTAAAGTGCTACTCATAAAAAGCATGAATTTTTTTGTAAAAAATTTTGCCCGAAATCTTCTAATTATGCTTGGTACAAATTTCTTCAAAAAGAAGTTTCAACATGAGTTTTATATAACCTTTACTAAGCTTGATCTTAGAGCATATTGAAAACTTAATTGCCCACCCAATCCATGTTTTGTTGCTACCGTCTTTAATTCAGGACTGTGTACATATCATACAGGGATTTGATTCAGTCATACTGTGTATGATTATGTAAGTTAAAAACATGGATTGGAAAGACAATCAATTTTAAAATACCAAAAATGTTTCTTTTATGTAGCACTTGATATATTGACCTAAAATTTATCTTTTTAAAATCATCTTTTTGTAAAACATTATAAATATATTGTTTAATAGCAGTTATTAATAAGTTAATAATTTTTGTTCACTAATTTAGAATGATTTTTTTGAAAACTTTAAATTATTTTCACTTATTATCAGTAAATGCTTAACTTCTATTTTAAATTGCTTTAGAGAAAAATTAGTTTTGATTTCATCATTTAATTGAGAGTTCCACAGCTTAGGCTCTTGGTTGTTATTCAAAAATTTTAGTATCTGAATAATAATCTTTAGCTTTATGTTTTTTTTAACTAGGAATATCAGAATGCAATTTTACATGTTTTTAATTAAAACAAAAAAAATTTTAATTGATTTTTGTAAAACAGTTATTATTTTTAACCAAAAGTACTCAAGTACCAGGTACTTGAGTACTTTTGAAGAACTTTTTTTTTTAATATTAAGATCCTGTTAAAAAGTAAATTTAATTGAGCTATTTCTAAATATTGAAATAATGCTTTGAAATTCCAAGAATATAATTTTCTTATCAATTAACAACATTTAAACATCTAGCCACCTAATTATTATTTTTGATATATATATATATATATATATATATATGGTTTGCCATAGGATAATCACTGAAAAAGAGGAGATATTACAATTTGGATTAAATAAAAATGGAGTCCTTCTTATTTAGCAGGGTGATACCAGTAAGGACCTCTTTATAAAATCTGATTAAATTAAAATCTTTATTTATAATCTTTTACTTTACCCCAGAAGAACTTATTATAAAGTCCACATATATGATTTTCGTTTGTTGCGTCATCAATACATTTACGTACTACTGTGTATATAATAATGCGCTCATTTAAGGCGGAGGTAATGGTGTTTGGAGCTTATGTCCTTGTTATGGGATTTTTTTTTAATTTTAATGTTTTTTTTTTAGGAGATTATTATTTATTCGCTCGTACAAATGATGTTCTCATTACATTGTTGCTCACGTTATTTAAACGCTCTTAGATATAATGTTTATATAATAAAAATCTTATTCGTATGCAAATAATTTAAAAATCCTTCAAATTTCTCCCTGTTGACGCAGTAAAGTAGGTCCTGTAGATTAATAGGTGTCTAAACTTGAGGCGCGCCTAACAAGATTGGAGGTTCGATTCCTCCTTATTGTGCCTTTTTTTACAACTTAAATGTTTTTTCGTCTATTGTGATAAAAAAACATTTTGGCATTATATTGCTGTTTATAAATAGCAAATATTGTAAATCAATATTTGCTATTGTTCCAAAACGTGGACATTTTATATTGATACAGTATTGATAACAACATTTAGCCAACATTAGGATAAATATTGTACCAATATTGCATCAATGTTGTTTGCTACTAGGAAACTTAATTATAACTTGTTTAATGATAAATTGCAACATAGCAATAACAATACTACATAACAATTTTTCGCATTGTTAAATACCGTAACTTGTTGTAAAGATTTAAAATAAGAAAAAAAATTATAGCAAAAACATTTTCAACAGTGGAAGATGAATCGATATGATTCATCTATCACCGTTTATAGTTCATTTCCAACTATACTTTTTTGTTGAATTTATCTTTTTCTATAACTTTTTGTTTAATAAAACTTACAAAACTCATGACAGAACTATAATTTTAGTTTATATTTTATACATAAGTTTTTTTTAACAAGCTGCTAATCTTTTGTTAAGCTTTCCTGTTACTCTTGTTAATTTATATGCTTCTGAATTAGAATAAGAGGGGGAGAAGGAGGGGAGAAAGTTGAGTAGCGCCTTTTATTCTATAAAGATAGCTTCAAACCAATTCTAATAAGCATTAAACTTATTTCCTATTTCACTTTTTTATTAGAATACTTTTTAAAATCACGAGCCAATATAAATAGAATTTATTTTTATTTGAATTGATTTTATTTTTATATTGAAATGTTACTAAAAAAATTTTTTATCAAAAACAAAGTTAATTATTTGTAACTAATTGGCTTAACAACAGTTAAATTGGGCATTAACAATAAAAATCAGGGTACCTGATTTCCTAAAACAGGATTCCTAAAAACACTTTTTTAAGTGTAGGTTTAGCGTAATAATGTGTAAGTTTAACGTAAATTCTAAACTTACTGTTTTCGCATTCATAAAACTTGCGCAGTTGCTTAACACATAACTTACAATATATTTTTTTTAAGTTCAACTCTCAAATTATGGTATTCACAAAAAATCTACAGAAATTGCTCAACTTGATTTTTAGAAAAATTACTTCAGGTAGAAGCTACCTCAACTTTGACATAACTTTAAAACATTTGCTTTGCTAACATATACTGGCTTTATTTGTTGAGATTTGTAATAACATTATTTTAAATTGTGATAAAAATAGTGTATATGTTTCTTTAAGGTATACTTTAGTTTATAAATAAAACAACTTTTTGTTTAAGATTAATTAAAAGTGGTTATTTAGTATAATAATTTTTCTTTAAAGGAAGCAGTTATAAATAATGTTATTACTGCAAAAGAAATCCTTTTGCACATACTCTGTTGAAATGTTGTTTACAAATTAATCTGTAATGTCATTTCGCAGTAGTACCTACATACTCTGATAAAATGTTTTTTACTGTTTACTAAAAATTAAAGAGTATAGAAATGTGCTGATTAAGTAGTATTTAGTATAGACATTTTGACAGTTTAATAGTAAAAAAGATGACTGAAACTCTATGCAAAATCTTTTTTATTTTGATCTATTAGAAAAATATATGTTTGTGTGTATCTGCAAAAAAATAATCTGTAAATTAGTGCTACTGAAACTTTCAGTCTAAAGGGAAAAGATGTTATTCCCGAAAATAAATTTAATAAATTTATCTTTACTAAAAGATTAAGTTAACTAGTTATGTTTGATAAAGTATATTTATAGTTTATAACTTGGAGAATTAAATTTTGTTATAATTATTGTTAGTAAATCAAACTTTATGTATATATACATATATATATATACATATATATATATATATATACATAAATATAAATATATATATATGTATATATATATATATTTATATATATATATATATATATATATATATATATATATATGTATATATATATATATTGATATATATATATATATATATATATATATATATATATATATGTATATATATATATATATATATAAATATATATATATATATATATATATATATGTATATATATATATATATATATATATATATATATATATATATATATATATATATAAATATATATTGATATAGATATATATAGATATATTGTTGTATTAATTCATTTAAATGTTATTATTTTGGTTGTGTCAAATCTTTTAAATTGCAATTTCAATGAGCTTAAACTAAAAAGTAGTCGGCCAGCATTATGCAAACAACAATGACACATCCCTTAAAGATTGTTTAATTTACTAGCTCAAAGCAAAACTTCTTTTATTTTTAAAACTTTATTTTTTAACCAGAACTCCATTCATCTTTGCAAAAGTTTTACATCAATTATATCAAATAATTACCCATTACCACAATTGACATTACAAAAACCGCCAATTATATAACTGCAATTAAAATAATTAAGAGCTGTTATTATAAAGAAACCACTTAATTGCCATATATGTTCTTGAAATTTCTGCACCAAGTTTAAACTCCTCCTTGATCCTTAAGGAATATCCAAATACTATTTGTTGTATTTTTGGGGCATAAGTTGTTCTCAAAAATTTCGTGGCAACGGCACTTCTGTTTCTTGAAATCTGTTTTTTTTTTGTTCTTCATTTTTTTAATTTGTTCTTTATTACAATGTTTAAGATACAAATACAAGTATACTAGAGAAAAATGCAAGTGAAGATATAGATTATTAGACTATAAAAAAATAAAGAAAGAACGCGGATTTTCAAAGAAGACGAATAGGTCTTGTCATAGAGAACCGCTGATGAGGAACTTGAAACTTAAAATTTATACAAAGTATAAAAATCGTTATACAAATAAATGAAATCGTTAAGATTAAATTGTGTTATTTTAAGATATATAAATTATGGAAAGAAACTGGGTTGGACTTTTACATTTGTATATAGAACAAAGAATATTAAAAATATTTAGCTGATATATATCAAGAATTTTTATTTCAAAAAAGGGAGAGGTTAGGCATAAGTGAATCTGTCTTTAAAATTAATAAGACGAGCAACATGGTTTTGTTGACGATAAAGAGGCCTAAGTTTGGATTTTTTAGCTCAATATTTGCATAGTTTAAATAACAATGGATAAAGGAGTAATATAATTGATTTAAATGACGTCTATTTAAAACACTTCTAGTTTTATACAATATTCCTATACTTTTAGCAACTTTATTACAAAAGAATTCTATGTGATATTTCCAATTAAGGTTTTGGTTGATAAAGGTACCCAAAAAGTTAATTACTCATTTTATTAGAATATTGTCAATAAAAAATAATTGTAAATTGCAAGGCAGAAGTTATTTTTTAGAAGCTGGATGAAAAATTATCCAATTAGTTTTTTCAACGTTAAGTGAAAGCTTGTTTATTTTAAACAATTCAGAAGATTTTGTTAATTCGATATTCATATTTTGAAATAATGATGTAATATTGTTATCAGATAAAAAGAGGTTAGTGTCATCTGCATGACAGCAACATCACAGCGATCAAGTTCGAAGCTGTATGTAAACCATTGATGTAAATAAGAAAGAGAACGGGCCCATGTATAGAACTCTGGGGAACACCTCAAGTAATGTTTAATAGATTGGATGGGTCAGCTAAATTACTATAAACTGACTGTTTACATTTGCTTTAATAGCTTTTATGTAACAGTAAATATTTCCTTTTATTTCCATAATATTCAAGTCTTTTCGAAGAAATTTAATATCAATTGTATCAAAAGCTTTTGATAAATTTATGAAAACTCCAAACGTGAATTGAGAATTTATAAAAGATTCGGAAATATTTATGCGAATATGAAAATAATTTATTAATAGATTATTGCATGTTCTGTTGAGTTATTGTTTTTTTGAATCCGTATTAATAAACATATAGTAAATTATTTAAAAAAAGGTGATTAAAAATTAGGCTATATAAAATTCTCTCTAAAGCTTTTTAAAAAACAGACAAAACAGAAGTTGGGCGATAATTAGAAACATTGGTTGCATAACCAGCTTTGAAAATCGGAGTCACTTTGGCTATTTTTAGAAAGTCAGGAAAAAGGCCTTGTGTTATTGAACAATGTAAAACTTTAAATAGTACACCTTTTAGATGTTCATAAGACTCGATGACAAAATTACCATTTATATTATCATGGCCAGATGATTTATTACACTTAAGTATCTTAAAAGATTACTCAAAATCTTCGTAAGATAATTCATACGATGCTATGACCGAATTAATCGAAAAATCATACTCATCTATTTTATAAGTCACAAGAGGAACTTTATTAGCTAGATTAGGGCCAACAGGAACAAAAAACTTATTTTATTTACTACTTATTACAGTTGGATAAGAGGAAAATTCATCATTAATTTTTATAGATTTGGGCAGTGAGTACGGTTTTACTTTTTGCATGCCAGTAAGTTCTCTAAGAATTTCCCATGTGCCTTTACAATTATGTTTGTTCATCTCAAGTAAATTTGAATAGTGCAATTTTTTTAAATTTTTTTTTTGTCTTTTAAATTTTTTGGAATAACTTTTATAAAGAATTTTACTTTTGTTTGTTTTGTTTTTTAAGTATTTGATAACGGGTGATGCGGAAGTTATCGGACAAATCTTAATTTCATTATTTGAGCATAATAATTAGTTTTTGTGGTTTTATGCGTAGACATAAACGTTCTATAAAATATAAACTTTATTATTTGAAACACAATTTTTTTAAATGAGGTTAAATGCAGCTGAACGAAAGCGACTAAAAATGTTTTTTGTAAATAAACCGAAAATAAAAAAAATAAAAAAATCGTAAATCATTTTGAAAAGGAAGGATTTGCTCGAAGTACAATATATGATAACCTAAAAAGATTTGAAACTGTTCAATCGTTTTCTGATAAAAAGCACCCCGGTCGTCCGACATCCTGGACTAGAGAAAAGAAAGCCGAATTAACGAGACTTGTCAACAATCGAAAAGGGGTCAGTGAGAGAAAAAATAGGTATTAAATTCGGTGTAAATCAATCAACAATTGGTCGTCAATTAAAAAAAAAAAATATTAAATATAGAAAACCTGAAAAGACTCTAAAATACACTATAGAACAACAAATAAAGGCAAAGAAAAGAAGCAGGAAACTAGTTAACCAACTCTATAACACAAAATCGCTTCTTGTCATCGATGACGAAAATTACTTTTGTTTTGCAGGAGACAACGTGCATCCCCAGAAAGTGTTCGTTTTAAAGGAAAAGAGAAGTTTCCAAAAAAATTATAACTGTGGATAGCCATATCTGACCGTGGTATGTCCGAGCCATTGTTTCGCACTTCCAAGGCTGTAGCGATCAATTTATCAATCTATATTAATGAATGTTTAGAAAAACGACTTTTTCCATTTATTCAAAAGTATCATGGAGACTTTAAGTATTTATTTTGGCCAGATTTAGCAAGTTCTCATTATTCTAAAGATTCTCTCAATTGGATGGACCAATATGTTGTTGATAAAGAATCCAATCCCCCAAATGAGCCTCAAGCACGACCAATTGAAAATTTTTGGGGACATTTGGCACAGATAGTTTACGAGGGAGATTGGCAAGCTTCAACAAGGCAAGTTTTGATTGATCGCATTAAACTAAAACTACAAGCAATTGATTTAAACTTTTTACAAATGCATATGAAAGGCGTCAGAGCAAAATTGAGATCAATTGCAGATGGTGGTGTTTTTTCATATAAAAAATAATATATTTTTATTAAAAGATAAATGCTTTATTTTAAAAAAATGTAATAGTAGTTTGTTTTTTTATTTATAAAAAAGTTATTGACGTTTTTATTTTGTCCGATAACTTTCGCATCACCCGTTATATAATTTTTGCTTAATTTTAGAGAATTTTCTATTATCTTTTGTGATTCATAGTGACATTAAACTCTTGGTTTTTTTATTTAATGTACATTGCGAAAAGTTTAAGTCATATATCTCATTAGGAGTTTTAAAAAAAGGGTCATAAATTTGATATGCGTCTGTAGATGCTTTAATTTGATTCCAATGAAGTAGAGATAACTGCTCTTTAAAAGATTTTAAATTTGCTGTGGTAAAAAAGCGTTTTGAAAAACTTATTTTCTGTTGGAATATTTTTTCTGCGGTATTGTTAATCGAGATAAAAATTGGGAAGTGATCTGAGTTGTCGCTTAAATTATACCTTAAATTATAACTTTTTTTAGAGATTTATTAGAAATATCATTTGTTATGATATTGTCAATTAAAGAACCTGAAGTTGCAATTACTTGTGTTGGCTTATTATTTAAAGGTATTGCCCCATGTTCAAATACATCATTGTAAAACTTTTTAATTCCATAATTGGTATGGTATTGAAAACTATCCAAATTAATGTCATCTAATAATTTTTTTTCTAGACTGGTTTTTATTTATAAATATATTAAAATTTCCAATTTGATCCAAAGGTGGGCGATAGCAACAACTTAAAATTATATTTTTGTTTTTTGCGGTTATGACTTCAATTGTTAAAACCTCTTTGTCGTCATCAAAGCTACTCATGTCAGGCCTCATAACATATCTTATACATTCTCTAATATAAATAATTAAACAACTGCCTCGCTTATTTTTTTACGCTCTAAAGGAATTTTATTAAAACCTGGTAAACAGTTGTTTTCGTTTGAAAATACGTCAACAGAGCTAGACCAAGTTTCTAACATGCAAATTAAGCTAAAAAACTAAGAGATTCTTTTATACTTATACAAAAAATTTTAAAATTTTTTGATGTGCTTCTTATGTTAATATGCAAAACGTTTAAGTTTTTGGGATTAAGAGATTCTCTTATTTCATTGGAATAATAATGGGAGCAGTTGCTAAGTAAAGCACCGGCTCCGATAAAATAATTTAAATACAAATCCGATTCATGGTTTTGTAAAAAGTCATCAGTTTGAAAGAAATCAAAAGAGTTTAATTCAAAATTGTTCAAACTATTCAAATCCATTTTTATTTTTAGGTTTTATTCTAATAAATAGAAGAAATTCTTTTAAAACTCACGCGTTATTAGTGTGATATAAATAACTTTTGCGTATTTACCTTTTTGTCTTGGTTCTTTAGCATCTGTAAACAACTTTTTTAGTAACTCGCTCGTTTGTTTGCAAAAATCTTCGTTTATAAAAAACTTTTGATTCCAAAGTTTCATTTTTATGTATTTGTCAAGGATAGCTAATTTGTCTTTAAAACTTAAAAATTTTACAACGACGTTTCCCAGTGTGTTATTAATTTTTTCTTTTTTTCCGACTCGATGTGCTTGTTCAATAATAAAGTTTTCTTGAAGTTCAAGTTTGGATTTAAGTATATTTTGGAATTTTTTTTCACAATCTTTGCAATTTTCAAAAATTTTATCAATTTTTGCCTTCACCGTTTGTTTGTAGGACGTCTTCTTGACTCATCTCTAACACACTTTTAATTTGCTCAACATGGTTTTCCGCGATATTACGAACACTGTCTGTGTTCATTTCTACTTCGGCTTTAGGAATACCGCATGTTTGAGTGTCATTTCAATACCGTATATGTTTTACGTGACGCGAAACGCAATTAACTTCTACAATTTGTTTCGAAATATTTCCAGTTAGTTTTGTTTAGTATGTTACTTTGCATTTCGTGTTTCAACCATACTTTACCTCCATTTCTAAACGTTTCGTTTATATCAGCTTTTGCTGGAAGATTATCTTTTCGTAATCCGTTCACATCAATTCGATATCTGTATATTTTCTCCATCAGAATTGCATTGTTTTCGTTGGCTAAGACATTGTACCATAAACCGCTTCCGGTTTTGAATTTTTGATCTTTCTGCAATTCTCCTAATTGTACAATGATTTTTTTCCACAATTCTATTTCCCTCGGGATAATAATCAGCTCAAAACCTAATGCGCACTTCCCAACAATCAAGAAAAGTTCTCAAATCCTCAGTTTTAAAAGTTGCTTTGTTATCTGTCAAAATTTCAGGTGGTGCTTGTTGCTCACAAAATATAGTGCAGAGTATTTGAGTGGTGGCAATATTTCCGTATGAACTCGAAAGTTGTCGCCACAGTGCGTATCTTGAAGGTCCTCAATCAAATAAAGTTAGAAAGTTTTCTTTGCCAATTTGCATAATATCCATGGTCACTCTTTCCCAATTTTTTTTAGCACTCAATTTTCCCTTCACCCGTTGTACAGGTGCTAGTTCTATTGACTGACATGATTTGCAATTTTTAATTACATCTTAAACGTCATTTTCGGTGGCGGTTGGAATTACCTTCCAAACAAAGCTTATCGTTTGATTCACTCCAAAGTGTCCGGTTCTTATGTGTATGCTATAAGTAATTTTAGTCTATGCAACTACTATTTAAAAAGAATTATTCAAATGCTCAACCTCTTTCAATTTATGCATCCATTTGCTTCGAACTCTTGCTAATGCGTTGGCTAAATTATCTTTTAACATTAACAAGGAACATTAAGTTTTACATTAACAATAAGACCATATTTTTCAATGAATTATTGCAAAACGCTTAGTGTTCTTTGAACCAACATTTTGTTTATTACCTTTGATTTCAATTTTGACGTACCAGTAAGAGCGTCAGAGGCCCAGTGGAACACTATAACGGAATCTGTGAAAGTAGTCACATTCTTTAGTTTCCACGTCAAAGCTATATTCATTCCTCGGATTACAGCATTCAGCTTCGCCATGTTTATGTGATCGTCAGAAATTTATTTTCGTAGCCATGCAGCATCCTCTGCGGCGGTAAAATAATGCTTGGAGGGCATACAATATTATTATTATTAAAGTAAGTTACTTTTCCAATGCTCTAAGATTGTGTAAAAAAAAAGATTTCGATTGAACGCTGTTCTGGGATGTTTTGGAGTGAGAAGAAAAATCTTTGTTTGATGTTAATGATTGAGAAGATGTTATTGATTAAAAAGGAGACATTACTGATTGAGAAGAAAAACTATTTGATTGTAGAACACAAAATGTATTTTGCAGGACTACGCTAGCAGTTTTCAAGTCTTGATTTTTTCATTAAAAAATTTAAGGATAGAATAAGGCTTTTTATTTGTATTTTTAGCTTCTACACTGGGTACAATTGCAGCAACTTGATCAATGGTGGTCTGTTTTGTGTCTAGAAATTTATTCAGTAATAAGATTAGCAGAAATTTTTTTGAAACTGATGTTTTGATTTTAAAGAAAGTTTACGCTTTTTAGGAATAAAAATCAGTGGAACATAGCGATTATGCTGAAAGGTATTACACTGAAAATTCCAGCCTTATTAAAACAAAATATAAAAAGGTGAATAAAATTAAATGCTAGTACGTTAGGAAATCTCTTGATTAAAAAATACTTTATATTTTTCAATACCAAAATCTGGTTAACAGGAAACAATATTACATAATAAACCAGCAAACATAGAAAACCAGACCATTTTTCTGTGCTCTCCAAGTTTGCAATTGCTTCAGCTTTAGTTGTGTTATTAGTTTCAAAGCTAGAATTTAATTCGAAATGAGATACTAAAATGCACAATAAACTTTTGAGAATAATAAAGTGAGAACTATTATTAGAAAATATTTTAGAAAAATAAAGTATGCTTACAGTAAAAATCAGTATGTATATAAATTTCAAGGGATGTTAAAACTCTCAACACATCTATCAGTGTATTGTCAGCAACAAAAATTAATGACGCAGAGCTGTACATACAACTTTTCAATGCTTTAGACCTTAAAACATATGTATATAAATATATATATATATATATATATAAAATTTTTTTTTTTTTTTCGGAGTCACCTCCCTAAGGCCAAGAAGGCCACTAAAGATGAGGAGGCTACTTGTGGTTATAACCCAGTGGGCACAGTACGTTTTTAAATCGTTCTTTGGACGTTTTTATTAGGTTTAAACCTTATAAAAACGTCTAAAAAATGTTTTAAAAACATTTTAAAAACGTACCGTGCCCTCTGGGAACCCTTTCTCAACTCTTTAACTCCGAAACACGAACCTTGACGAACAAGGCCGCTGCACGGAGAAACAAGTTGAGCGCGGTACTTCGCGGCGGGAATCAAACTCCGAACCTCTTGCTTATGAGACGAGCACTCTACCACTACACCAATACCGCATATATAAACTAAGATACTTAAGTTAACTTTTACAGCTGTAAAAGTTACAACAAAAGTTTCTTTGAATAACTGTTTAAAAATCATATCGATATTTAAAAACTTCTCTATTGTAATAAAGCTGAAATATTATACGACAAAAATCGGTGAATTTTTTAATATATATATTTATTTTTTTTTTAATTTACAAGTTCTCTGTTTAACTTATATAAGAAATACCTTTTTCAAAGAAGAAATGTTTTTTTTATCACTTTTCTTGTCCATATAAACAATTTTTGTTGTTGTTGTTAATACTATAGTTTAATATACTACTTAAAACTGCTTAGGTTAAACAGATACAAGCAGATTTCGAAACCAATCTGGAAAAAAATGACTTTCATGCTTCTTCAAAATATCTTTTGCTCTTTAAAAATATCTTTATCAAGTTTAATGGTTACACAAGTTTGGAAATGCTAGTTACTACTAACAAAACTCTAAAAGATCTAGTAAGATCAAAACTGCAAAATTTGTTGGAAAGTTGTGAAAACTTGTTTGCTCAGAAATGTTTAACCGATCAAGATTCATCTTTTATACACAATTGCCTCCAAAATCTTAAGAATGCTAAAGACAATGAATTTTTGAGCAAACATTTTTGCAAAGGAGAAATAAAAAAATACTACAAAGCTTTTTTGATCAAAATAGTTCGATTTTTTGAGAATTTGAAGAATGAAATCAAAAATCTTTTAGAAAATAAAAATTTCAAAGAAATGGAACAAGCCTTTAAGCAAATGCAATTAGTACGCCGATATTGGTGTGTTGAGCAAACTGCCGACTTGTACCACTCAACAGTTAAAAACATCAAAATTTCTGTACAGAATTTGATTGATGACACTAAAAAACTATCTGAAAGCATGAGCGACGGTATTTTTGACTATAATATCTTATTTTCTAATCTTAACTGTCTTAAAGATACAACATGGGTAAATCTAAATAAACATGAAAAATACGAAGATTTAATACAAGTTGTTCAAAGCAAATTAGTCAGAAAGGCTCTTAATCTTTATGAGAGCATATATTCAACCAATTTGGAACTTGCTAGCTATTCAAATCTAGAAAAAGTTGATAAAGTGCTACAACAGTTGGATGAATTAAAAAAATTTCAGAGCAATGTTCCAGCCCTTCACACAAAATGTGATCAAGCATTCGAATATGTTGAAAAACTGGTTGAAGAAAGTCTTGCTGAAATCAAGAGCATGTTTTGTTTGGAAAAACAGAGCGTGAAAAAGAAAAAAAATAAGCTTATGGTTTTCAAAATAGAATGTCTAAGAAGGCAGCCAAATATTTTATATTTAGAACTCAGTTCAATAGAAAAGGTTGAGGAGGAAATTATTAACATCACAAATAAAATTAAAGACATAGAAAAAAGTATTGACCAACTTAAAATCCAGCAAAAGCAGTATGCAAGTGTTCTATATAAAGACAATCTCAAGGACAATAAATCTAATGAATTAAAAAAACTTTTCATTTCAAACAATTTCACAAGCATTGACCAACTTCATTGTATGTATAATGAAAACAAAAGTAAAGTAAGCAATTTAGAAACTTTTATTGATCAAAATAAGCATCAAAAAGATTGTTTTGAAATGATTAAATTACAGCTTAATGAATTAACTAGTAAAGGTCTAACATTTGAGGAACTTAATAAGTATTTTGCAAAATCAAAGGACAAAAACATTACAAGTTTAAATAGCAAAATTACAGAGCTTGAAAACAAAATTAATTATGCCGAACTAAATGGTCTTGAATTTATTTTCAAAAACATTCAGTACACAAGAGCAGAAAATGGATTAAACTATTTAGATTTGTGCCTTTCCTCAAAATTTTTTAACAAGAAAGCAACTAGTTATAAAACAGAAGCTGAAAAGTTTTTAACCAAGTACAAAGAGTTTATTATATCTGAAATGAATATTTCCCTAAAGCAAATACAGACACTAACTGCGGCTAACTCCTCCTTAGCACATAATTTAGCACAGAAAATTAAGTTTAAACTTGATGAATGCGTCACAATTCAAAATTCTAAATTTTTAAACAATTTCATGCAATGTCAGTGCATTAAAAAAGATATGGCTGATGAGTTGTTAAAATATCATACAAGTTTAAATCAACCTGGTGATGAAAGTTTGAAAACTGAAATATTTCAAGCTTTTATACAATTTGAAGAATATTCTGAAAACGTCAGTTATTATCAGTTTTATAATAGTTATTTAAAAAATAAAGAAATAGAGTTTAATGACTTTGAAAATGAAATTTTAAAGTTTATTCAAAGCGATGAATACATTTCTGCGGCTCGGAAACTTGTTGAAATAGATGAAAAAGTATTAAAACCTATTACAATTAATAAAATAAAACTCACCTTGTCTAAATCAATAAATAACGTAATAAATACAACTAAACAGTTTTTAAAAACGATTGGAAACAGTTTAGATGAAGAACAAATTAAAGAACTGGCAAAACAGTTATTAAGTTTGAACAATGCTAAAGTGTACTTGTACGACAATCATTCACTTCAAGAAAAATTTCAATTAAAAAGCTATATTGACGAAAAGACAGATCTAACCTATAGTTTAAATTTTATTGAAAATGAAGTAAATAGAAAAGTAAAAAAGTATACAGAAACCATAAACTTAAATATTATCAACAATGATTTTTATGAAGCCGAACTTAAGATTGAGCATTTAAATTCAATTTTTAAATTGCTTACCAACTATTGCAATATTGATGTAATAATTTTCTTTATACAAACAATGCAAAAAAGCATAGAAGACAGATTTGATTTAGTTACAGAAAACTATAAAAGTATGCAGATTAATGATTATTTCCTGAATATACCAAAAAAAATAATCAAAAAATTAGATAAATTTGTAAAGCATAAAAACAACAACAAATACGATGAATTAATGAGTAAAATCAAAAAAACAATTGCAGACAAAGTTATCCAAGCTCTTCGTAAAATTGAAGAAGTAAAACTGGGTGAGCGTAGTGTTATGATGGAACATATAAAATGTATTCTTACTTTGATGCCTATTGATATAGAATGTTCTTTGAAATTAGAGTGGCAAAAAGTTAAAAATGATATCAACCAAGAATACAAAGAATTTAAAAATGAATTTGACCAAATTAAAAGCACATCTGACGTAAACTTAATTAATGAATTTATGGAAAAATGCAAAGTTGCTGGTTTAAATAATTTTATCGGTTCATTACAAAGCACTGTAACTACTCAGTTTGACGAATGCAACCATAATTTATTAAATTACTTGGAAAAAAATGATGTCAGCAAAGGGTTGCTAGAATTTAGAAAATGTTTGCAATACATGCAAGTATTTAAAAACAACCTGGTTGAGCTAAACAGTGTTTTTAGAATAGCGGAATGTAGTTTAAAAAATAAATTTGACAGCATATGTTTGACTTTATCTGATATTTCAAGTAACAGTGAAGTTGACTATATAATTACTTGTTTTAAAAATTTAAATCTTTTTATTGAAATTAAAAATTATGCAGCTCTAAACAATTCATTCGTGTCTAGTCTAAGTAGTTTGATAAGCTATATAGTAGATAGGCAGGTCAGATCTTATAAAAAAATAGCTAACTTCCTTATTCAAATTCACTTAAACTGTCAAAACTCCCTCAAGGAGTTAAACATTGCAAAAATAAATGAATCAATGACTGCTTCTCAAAAATGGAACAATCTTTTGATTTCTGCTAAAGAATACTACCGTAAAAACACAAACACAGCAACTATTCCTGAGTTTCTGTTGATGATTGAGATTTGTATTCTTTACAAAGAATGGGTTGAAATCTTATCAACAATACTTAAAACTTGCAAGATTGAAATTTTAAATTTCAAACCTGTTGAAGGTAATAATATAAATGAAAAACGTTTTTACCTTGAATTTGTTAAATCCGTTTCATTTTTGCAACATTCAAAAGATCTGAGCAATCATATAGACTGTAATATATTTGAGCCAAATTCATATGAAAATGAAATATTTCCGTTTTTAAACGAATATTTTCATAAAGCTTTTGAATCAACCAAAAAATTTTTTATTAAGGATAACTCTGATAAAACTAAACAAGAGTTCGATATGTTTCGGCTTAACTTAAAAAATATTAAATCCTTTGAAACGCACTTAAAGTCTGTAGGAATAAACTTCAATTTGTCAACTGTTGAGCATGAAGTTACAGAAAAGTTGACGCAAACTATTAACTATTATTTTGCGATGATTGATAAAGCTGATAGTGATGTTAATACAAAAGCAAAGTGGCTAATAAAAATAAAAACATTCGCCATTAACTTACCTGAGTATACTGAATACATAAACAACAGATTAAATACCTTTTTTAAAGAATACCACAAAAAAAAGAAATACCACAAAACAGAATTAGCAAGATTGGCCATATCTTTGGAACAAGATCCAAGTAACGTTGGTTTTAACCTGATATCAGAGCACTCGGTTTTTAAAGGAAAAATGATATCAATTTTTAAAAAAAAAACTCAAAATTATCGTATAGACTATGTTTTAGAAAAACTTCAAGATAATTATATAAATGATAAAAGTATTCAACAACTTAAAGGTTTCTATGATCTGTTCTATAATGATTATGAGGGAACAGTTAAGGAATACCATAATCAAGAAACTAATAAAAATGGGTTAAATGAATTAATAATAATAATAAAATCAAACGGAGAAAAAATTTTCAAAAATGTGTATGAAAAGATACGTTCGAAAAAAATATATAAAAGAGAGTTATGCATACTTGTAGCAAAAATATTTGCGCTGTGGACATTACAAAACACTGAGTATTATAATGAAATGGATGATCACGAAAAGTGTAATACATACTTGATGATGCCGCATCCAAGTCAGGTTATATCTGTTTTTTGCATATTAGGACTTGACATCATTGAAGGCACTTATAAAATCAAAAAAGACTTTCAAAACATTTTGTTGGAAGTGGGAACAGGCGAAGGAAAATCATTAATTCTAGCTGTTGTATCATGTGTTTTAAGTCTTATTGGTTTCAATGTGAGCTGTGCTTGCTACAGCAAATGTTTAAGCTCTCGTGACTACAACTCTTTCTTTAAACTGTTTTCTTCTCTTAATTTGGTTAGTCATGTTAAATATGCAACCTTTTTTTCCATATGCGAAGATATTATGAATCAAAATTTTAACATTCGTGAGCGTGTTTCTGATGTAGTTTTTAATAAAGTAAATACAAAAGTTTGTTCCCAAAAAAAGAAATCAAGGCGTGACATTTTGTTAATTGACGAAGTAGATGTTTTTTTTAACCAAAATTTTTATGGTCAGTTATACAATCCAGTTGCGACAATCAAGCATCCTTCCATTAATGATCTGACTAGTTATATTTGGTCTGAGAAAAATAGAGAGCTGACGCTTCAACAAGTTAAGTTGACACCCGAGTATCGAGCATGCTGCAAATATTTTGAAGGTTGGGAATTTATAGTTACAGAAGCTGTAAAGCAAATGCTACTTGATGTAATGAATTTTGAGGTAAACAAATAAAGTCTTTTAAATTGTTTTCTTTTTTGAAAAACATGTTATAGTTATCATAGTAATTTTAAATGACAATCAAATGTAGTTTATAATATAAATAACAAATAATATTTAAGAGCCATTTTTTAAAAAAATTTTATAAAAGTAGAAAATGTTTTACTTTAATGTGTTACTACGCTTTACTATTTTAAAATACTTTTTACACATATTTCTCCAAATGCTATTATATTTTGTATTTTACTAATGACCAAAATACAAATGTTAATAGCTGTACAACGTGTTTATTGTAACTCATATATTATTAAAATTTTCAATATTAACAATCTAGTTAAAAGCAAAGCTAAAAAACGGATCTTTGTATATTGAAAATTACAGTATCCATCAAAAAGTTTTGCTTTTTATATAAGTTTTGACTTTTTAAAGTTTGCGTAAGATGTATTTACATATACTATAAATATAATTATCTTATATCATTATGAATGGTATACATATAAAATAAATAGTATAAAGTATAAATCCATTGAGATCCTTAAATCATACTACAAGTATAAAACTAACAAGTCATTGGTTATACCTCGTTGCAATATAACGTTTGCCGAATGTTATAATCTATGAAAATATTCATTAATAAATAGCATAACCTATGATAGTTTAATCTATATAATATAGTACAACTAATGAATATATATTTAGTAATATCATAAATTTTGATTTTAATTTAAAAATAAGTAAATGTTTTTGGAGGAGCTCAATTTATATGTGCTTTATAATATAAAGTATAAATGATTTAAGATCCTCAAAAAACATTCACTTACTTTTAAATTAAAACTAAATATTATATTATGTAATATATTCTCATAAGTTATATATAAACTGTATTATTTATTTTATATAAAATAATTAAAATAATAGCATAAAACATCAATTTACTTTTGAAATAATATCAAATATATGTGCCATTAGAACTCGTTTTGCTATAAAAGATTTCTTTTCATTCGTTAATGAATTCTAACAAGTATATATACTATATAAATTATAACAAATAGAAATCAATGAAAAGTAATAAGGAAACTGAAACTTGTTAAAAAGATGAAGATTTTTATCTTTATTTTCTAATTCTTTATTAACTTTTTAGCCCTTAAAAATTTTATTTTAAAATTCGTTATAAAAGTAACCCATGCGCGTTTTTTTTTTCTATTGCAAACATGGTTTAAGGCTGGATCAAGATTGGCATGATTGACAGAGTCGGCCGATTGTAAAACTATCTTGGTTAACCATTGGAATATAAACGGTTTCATCGGCGCAGTGGTACCGGTCATCAGCCAATAAATGCCATGCATAGACCAAGCATAGAGAGTTTGTTGGGAACTCAATGTATTTAAGAAAGGGCCAATAAAAATCCGTTTGAGAGTAAATTTTTTTTGTTTTACCTAACAATAGTGCTAATGCCGAGTCTTGAAACTTTTTTATCTTTTTTTTTTTTCCATTTTGGCAATAGTTTGTACTTTAGGAATATATTTTCGCTATGTTTTGGCTCAGCTAGGTTAGCATAATAAGGATCCGTGCTAACTGTGAAAAGGACACTGGAATTTTAAGAGGTAGTTATTCATTTCATGTGACTTAACAACTTCAGATGTAAAATGTAATTTTCTCGCTTGAAACAAAACTGCTTTTCTTTCAAAATAATTTGTTTATTTCCCTGAATTTAACTATTCTTTACGAAAGTTTTACATAAATGTATATAAGCTAACTACCGACATAAATTGATATTAAAAAATCGCTTATTACATGATTTTAGAACTATAAAAAGGCAGAAACCACATAAATCCCAAAAAATACTTTGGAATTTTCAACGCCAAAATTACATCAAGTTAAGATTTAAAGAAAATTAAACATTTTTGTTTACTTTTCTTTAAACATTTTGTTTAATTAGATAGTGGGCCATAATACAAAAGGATGCTTTAAACTTTGGTTATGCAGTCTTGTGATCGAAAAAAACTCCAATGTAAATGAAGGTTTTAGGTTTTCCAGATTCTAAAACAAAAATTCCTCAATTTAAAGACTCGCAGTTTATGACTTATCAACCTTTTAAAAACCATTAAAACGATCTATCGAATTTTTTTAATTTTTTCTATTTACTTTGTAAAAAAATTGTTTTCCCAAAATGTAATTGGGTTTTTACTTTCAAATGGTTTGAACGCCAAATAAAAAATTGTTTAAGTGTTAAACAAAGATATAGTATTAACGTGTTGTTACACAATCAGATTGTAAAATAACCTTTTACAAAATAATTCTCAATAAAAAAGCATTGTTAACTATTTATAATGATAAGAGTTAAATACTATTTGCTAATAGAACATGATTTATTGTAAATCAAGTCCTCTAATAAAAATGCTTCGTCTTCGTCATAATCATCAACACGATAAATTAAATAGCTTCATTTGCTTATCTTTAATGGTTATTTTATTTCAAATAAAATAACCATTTAAACTACAGTTTTATTAGAAAACATATCTAAGAATTTTTAATCATTCCAGCCAACACAAAACGTTCAAGTGCGTTTGATGAACGTTGCGAATGTTCGAGCACGTTCTATAAATGTTTTGAAAAATTATGTAAGCATAATTAAAAATTAACGTTTAAGAAACGCTGCCACATCATTCATTTAGGTTCACGTAATGTTCTCCAATTAACAGTTCTGAACTCCGATTTACATTTCTTGAAAGTTCAATACGAACGTTCAAATAACAAACCGCGAACGTTTACTTAATGTTTACTGCAGATACTATTTTGATAGCTCTTGAATGTTAATCTCAAAAACGCAATAAGAAACACGGAAGTTTACCCAAATTTTTTTCTTTTTTAATTTTCAAATTTATAAATGTATAGATTTAAATAGACTTTCTGTTAAAACCTAAATTTGCTAGTTTTGTGTAATGTAATACTGTTTACATTTACATAACCCTCATTTGTTTAACAATTGGTAAATAAGGGCTTAATTAAAAACTTATTTCTACTAAACTACAAATTCATCATGTTTTAAAACTGAATAACATAATATTAGACGTATTAGGGAACCCTTAAATCAAGTATTACATTTGAGCAATAAGGCTGACAATTAGCCTACTTTTAAAACTAAACTAAAGCAAATTTTTTGGTACGAAATTTAAACAAGGAGCAAAACGCCACTATAATAATAAGAAATTTTTAGAATAATTACTTTGTTTTAGATAAATATCGGTTATTATCTTAATACTATGTCTCTTCGCGTAAACTTTAGTGCTGATTATCTCCTTGTTTAAATGTGAAACCGAAAAACATGCCTTAGTCACATAAAGAAAAAACTTTAAAGTTCTTTGTAATAAATTGAAAATTTTAATTTAAGATGCTTAGCATACATATTAAATTAAAAGTTTTGTCAAAAAAATTGAAATTACTTATTAGGTATTTTTTATATTTATTTATATATATATATATATATATATATATATATATATATATATATATATATATATATATATATATATATATATATATATATCTCGCTCTCCTCATTTTAACCAGATTATAATAGAGTGGGTCTTTTAGTTGATATCATATTAAATAAAAACATATGTATGATACTTACCTGTTAATGTATAATTGTTGAAACAATGTTTTAATTTTGTAGGTAAGAGGTATATTTTGATAGTGACTTTTATCAATTTATTAAACTTAACAGTATTATTTATATATTTATTATGTATAATTTATTAGTTTTCAATAGTATAATTTGTCCTTAAATTATATACGTATTAAATATGTATAAAGTTATTTATACATTGTACATCATTTATACATATGTTATATTATAAACATAACTTTATTTTGTACTTGCTAATTAGATGACTCTGCCAAGTCCGTAAAAATTCTTCATACTTGTCAGATTCGTCTATTCGACTCTAACAATTTAAAATATTATTCGTGTTTACATATTGTTTGTATATAATATACACACGAATACTTTGCATAAAAAAGTTACACTTGTTTTTGTTCAACACATTGCTATGTAAAGTAAAGCTAAGTAAAGTAGTTTAGTTTTGTTTTAATTTATTATATTATCATACTTAAAAGTAGTTGAAATAAAGCGGAACAATATGCATTAGTAGATATACAAACCAAAAGGGATGGCAGCCCAGCTAGCACGCATACGTTGGGCCTTCGTTGAGCCGACGTCGAAAAAATGGTTGGCCGATGGTTGGTAACCAACGTTGACCCAACATCAAATTAGTAGTCGGCATGACGTCGCAGCCAACCATTGGCTCAATGTCGGCATCCAACGTTTGGGCCAGCATCGCACTCTACCTTTCGTCCAACGTATTATTCAAATGTTTTAACTCATTTTTTGTTTGCAAAAACTTTGATTTTAATTGAAAAGCTAAAAAAGTTCAACTAGTTCTTTAAAACGTTTCTTCAAGCTGTTGAATTATTAATTGTTTTCTACGAATGAGTTTGATAAACTTTGATACTGATAAATAAAGATCAAACGTTAATGTTAATCAAAGAAGCAACTTTACCTTTACAACGCAGAAAAAAATTAAAGTTTGTCATAGTATTTATAATTACGTTAAAATTTTCATACAAACTATACACATTTTTTAAACATAACAACGTTCTTTTCGTCTTTGTAGTCAGTTTCATTACAAATCTTATGTCTTTACTTCTCTTCAGAGTAATTCGAACGTTCAAATGCTCTTCTTTATGCGACACGATAGTATTTCTGAAATTGTATCTTTCGCTTGCTGAGTTTTAGGCATTAGCATAACTACAATAAAAATTAAAAAATGTATATATAAATATATTTAAATATATTTATGTATACATATATAGAGATATACATACATATATATATATATATATATATATATATATATATATATATATATATATATATACATATATATATATATATATATATATATATATATATATATATATATATATATATTATATATATATATGTTTATATATATTTATTTATATATATAAATATGTATATATATATAAAGATATATGTATATATATATATATATATATCTACTTATATATATATATATATATATATATATATATATATATATATATATATATATATATATATATATATATATATATATATATATATATATATATATATATATATATATATATATATATATATAAATATATATATATACCAGAGACGTGGTGGAACCTGAAAAGCAGGTACGAATTTCCAGAAGAGGGGCCCAGTGAAGTACTTTTAACGAGAGACAAAGAAGCAATATAGGAAAATGGTATTTATACTGAAATATGTTTTTCATAGATACAAAATATTACGTAACTCATTTGTATGGGTCAAATAACCACATTTTTTCATGTTCCACTGACAAGAGAACACAATCCCCAACATGGTCTGATGTCAACCGATTTGCTAGCCGAGTTTTGACAAGTTTCAGTTTGCTGAAAACTCTCTCACACTCTGCTGAATTTGTTGGAATTGTACTAAATATTTTGTATAGAACTGCAACAGAGTGGAATACCACATTGTCTTCAACATAAAATTGTAAATGGTGAGGAAAGAAGGCAAAGTTTTATTCTCCTTCTTAGTAGCCTTTTTGTAGATCTCCACAAAATCAACCATTTCAGTAGTGAATTCATTTAAACTGATACCAGTTTTAAATTTTTCAAGCACTGATTGAATTTTTTCTTGTGAATTAGAGTTATGAAAATTATGACTAATATCTTCACTCACATTCTTCAATAAAAGTGTGAAGAAAATTTGTCAACAATATCTACAGTTGTTGAGTCCGCTACAGGATAAAACACTACTGTTAGCCACTGATCTTTAGCCTGAGTAAGTTTCTCATCTTATGTTTCATCAAAGTCAGGGCGTTTTTTTCTGCGAATCCTATTCTCAACAAATTTTTGCTGTTCAAGCTAAACTTCAATTGCAATTTTAACAGCAAATAAAATAGCATTTTGGCCAGCACTGTCCATTGATATTTAATGCAGTTGGTCTGTAGCATTTTTTGAGGCAATAAAACGAACACTGTGGGTAGCAGCCAGTTCAATAGACTGATTCACATCCTCAAGAAGAGATTTGCACTTTTAAAAAATATCATTTCGTTTCCTTGAGTTTTCGTACAGAAAAGTCTTTAATTTCTGCACATCACCAGGCTTGTTTTCTGTTCCAAAAAAGTAAACAGAAACAACAGAAGATTATGCTCAATCTTTCATAACCAGATTTGTTCCATGAGATCCAAAATAAATATATTTTGCCATGGGAGAACACTGCTTCAAATGCGTTGCAATTCCTTTGTTTATTCCGTGTATATTGCTCGCACCATCAAAAGATATACCTACATACTTTTAAATATCTACGTAAATTGATTTGATTTTATCTTTGATTTTTTCACTTATTCCTTCACCAGTAGTTGTTCCAGTTTCAACCATTGAAATCAGATGTTTCTTTACAACGGTCTCTTCTGCAGTAAGCGTAACAAAACGTAATACAATAGAACTTTGCTTATAGAGATAATATCATTGGTGCCATCGGCTGATTGTGAAAAGAATACTGAGTTATTTACCTCTTCTGAAATATTCTTCTTGACTATCTGTGTCATAGTATGAATTGGCTTGTTTTGTGTATAACTAGATAGAAGAGTAATTTTAGCACCCCTTCTAGCAGCTTGTTTTGAGAATAGCAAACATTTGAAAGTTTTTCAGTTAGCACTCCATTATAAAGACTGAGTAAATTTAACAAATTTAGAAACTTACCCGCGCCACATTGAAAGACTTCACTTTTTCCAGAGTAATTGTAAAAGTTCCTCATTTCCACGTAAAGAAATACTCTCTGCAATCAAATACCAAATAGCATCAATAACTCGTATTAGGTATTGGTGTAGTTTTCCCGCTTCTTTATGTTTTTTGTTTAGATGTCTCATGGTTTCTTTATTTAATCTTTTATCAATTGTGGAGTCTGATATTGCATGAACCATAGCTTCAGCAGCATTTCAATGGTTTTTCTCGGTGCAATGCTTTGTTATGATGTAACTTAAGTTTGACCAATTATCAAACCCATCACGTAAAGAATTTGAGTCCTCTCTTGATCCAAAGCATAAACAAACAAAAATAGAGAGTTAGTTAGCCATGAACCTTTATGCGCAACTTCAATGTCATTAACTTTAACTGATTCAGTGTAATACTTAGATAACCTTGAATGTTTTGTTTGCTGATTCGGCCCTAATACATTAAATTGCGTTTTATCAGTCATCTTTGCATTTTTCAGCCGTACAAATTTAGCGGGATCATTTTCATTGACATTTACAACGTTGTCTAGTTGTTTCTAAATAATCTTTTTTGCTAGAGTTAGATCCGTCGCTGCAGTTACTGGTACTTCATAATTAACTATTTCTATAGTCACTCTCTCAGTTTTAGTAATGTTTCGGTTTCTAAATGTATCTGAATATTGTAATTCTGCTCCGTTATCTGCTGCAGTTATGACATCTTGATTATTGTTTGTTTACTGTACAGATGATTGGTCACTAATCTCTGTTATTGGCTCTGTTTCAAAAATACTTGTGATATTCACATTGGGTGTTGATGTTAATTCTACATTTTCTGTTGCTATAAATGATGTCCCAGCTTTTCCCTGTATTTGTGGCACTTTCACTGACGCGAGATCTGTCGTTAACTTTAATTGTTTTGCTCATTACCAGCTGCTTTTAATTCATGTTGTCGTTTTTAAGCATTTTTTCCAGCACCAGAATTTTATTTCCATGCTGATTCTTTCTTTTTTTGTTCCTTCATTTCACCTGAAACTTAATAAATGCACTAATTAATTTTAAATAAATTTAAAACTAAAACTATTCCTATGATAGAAACCAGTGCATTGGTTTCTTTCGTTTGAGTTATAACTACTATCGGTCCATGGAATTTATACATAGTAGTACTACTTATAAATTCTATGGACCGATAGGGAGTGGACTGGAGCATATTGAGTAGTAGTGAATAAAAGTAATAGTAAAAGTTCATTAAACTCACAACATTATTTGTTAAATATATATTAACCATATTTATTAATGCAAAGCAAATGAATTTACGCCTTTTATATATTTATTGTTTTCAACATTTCAATAACAATTTTCTCTTTTTTCTGTTGATGGGATGGTTGATTTCAGATAAAGAGGAGACATTGTTTAATCATTCGTCACTACAACGCTTGTTTTCGGTATTATTTTCGTTTAGCAATATTTCTGCCTCTACCTTCTTCTGTTTCAGCCGCCATTACCTTAACATATCGTTCTCTTCGTTTTTTTAGCCTAGATTCTCGTTTTTCAGTTGATTCATTTGCTTTGCTCAAAATTTCCTATCTCTTTCTTGAGGACAAGCTAATCGATCATTTTCAATTTCCAGCATTCTTTTTTGTATTTAACTTTCTTCTTTATATTTTTACTTTGATAAGATACTTTACTTTAAAAACTTTAATTACTATTTTTAATTTATAAGTAAAGTATTAAAACATTATTTACTTTTTTACACTATAAAATCTATCAACTTCAGGTCAACAACGATTTCTGTAATTATTATTCAACAGCAATTTTATTTATTTACTCTAAACAAAGTTTATTGTTTTTGTTCGTTTAAAATACTTTACTTGACGATTTCTTTTATTTACGTTAATCTAACGTTTAATGTATTTCTTTTATTATTACCGCTGACCGCTGATGTGAAAGCAAGTTAAATAAAAGGTTGTAAAAATTGCCCTGATAGAAACTTGTAGAACTAAAATAATTTTTTTCTGTTTGAGGACTGGGAGCCCAGTTTTCTGAGCCAGAAAAAGAGTCTAGTGCAAGACCTCGTGCCTCGTACTGGGCCACCACGTCCCTGATATATACATATATATATATATATATATATATATATATATATATATATATATATATATATATATATATATATATATATATATATGTATATATATATATATATATATTTATATATACATATATATATATATACATATATATATATATATATATATATATATATATATATATATATATATATATATATATATATATATATATATATTTATATATATATATATATATATATGTATATGTATATAAATTTATATATATATATATTTTTTTATATATATATATATATTTATATATATATATATGTTTATATATTTATATATATATTATATATTTATATATATATTCATGTTTATATATATATATATATATATATATATATAAATATATATATATATATATATATATATATATATATATATATATATATATATATATATATATATATATAAATCAAAATTATTATTTATTACAGTTATTGGAGTTACTAAATTTTAATTTTGACACTTTAAAGTCAAAATTTTTATTTGTTAACTGTATATACAATAGAGATATAATAGTATCAATATTCCATCGCTTACACCTGAGTTTATAACATCTTTTTAAGTCATTTTTAAGTAAATATCATAAGAAATTTACTCACCATAAAAATGCCAGTAATACATATAATTAATACACTTCCACTTAACCCTTGGATTTTTTTTTTCTCTTTTTTGATCACCTGTTAAACAAATTACAAAACAAGTTATTCTCTGAATATGATTAAAACAAAAAAATAATTTGATTAAAAGCATTATTCAGTAAGTAATTAAGTAAGTATAAAATAATTTAAAAAATTATATACATATATAATCAATGTAGAATAGGACAATAATGCACGAGTCTTCTGAGTTAGGTAAAATGCATATCATTTACTAACAATGTCTGTTATCTGACAACTTTTCAATGCACCAAATTTGTTCCTGTGTACTTTTTAAATACTTCGTCATGAAGAAAGAAAAAGATAAGAAAAGGTATCAAAAAGAGTGCTAAGTTTTAACATTAAATTTATATCATTTCCTTTATCAGGTTTGGAAATATTACAAATAAGATTTATGCAATAATCTTTTCCAATAAAACAGTTGTTACCTTCAAATATTTTCAGATACCAATGTTCTGTTTTAAGCTGTAAATATTGTTTAACATTGAATTCTCCAAAAGTTATAAGAATTTTTTCAAAATGTTATTTTGCTAATATAAGAATTTTTTTTACATTTTGTTGCTCATCATGAAAAACTTGTTTTTCTTCAAGTCGAAGCAGTAAATGTTGGATTAAGGTTTCAGTTTTTCGAATTAGTTTTTTTTTTGTTGTCGAAACATATTTTCGTATTGAAAATTACTAAATTCATCTAATGGTCCTAAATATTTTACATCTTTTGCTATATGAACTACTGAATTCACGTTATACACTTAACACTCTGATCCATAAAGGTTAGCAGCCTAACTGACAAAATCAACTAATAAATTGTTTGCATAATTTGTGTAGTCCTTTGAAAGATCAGAACTGGTAAGAACTCTAGATGCAACATACAACGACAAAAAATGATTAAGAAAATTTGCTGGTGAACTCCATCTAGTGCAAACGGATCTAAATGCAACAATAAAAATCTAAATTCAGTTGCTTTTTATCGAATTAACTCACTTAAAGCTCTTGGTTTTTTTTTGCAAACCCATATGGAATATACGCAACGTAACTCAATAATTTTTCAGGCAATTTAGAAACGTTTTGTAAATTAACTCAAACATTTAGAGGACTTGCCTTGTTATCAGAATCGGTCCTTTTCAATGTAATCAGAATCTCGCATAACTCAAAGACAGATTAAATGCATGTAAAGTCAAGAACCAAACTGCATTACACCATCAATATTGAGTGGCTCTAAAGCATAAGGACCTTTATGATGGTCTTTATCAGACATTTGATTAAATATAATGTTAGTTCTCAAACGAGCATTTAGTTGAGGGAAAATCACTTTACCAACATAATGACCCACTTGAACACATTTTTTACAAGAATTGTAACCTGAAAAGTACTTGATACCTTTGACGAAAGCCCTGGCAGGAGCATCAAAAGCAAAAAAATGAAATTTTAATGTAAAATGTTTTCCTTTAATTAAAAATCAATTATGAAACAGTGACAAGTCTCCTTAACAAAATCATCAAATACTCTATAGCACTTGGCGGTATTTCTTGGCCGCAGAAAACACTAATAGCAAACACTGTTTTAATAACATTGTTTTAAAGCATACCAAGTACGGGCTAAAAACTTGTTCTACTATATTTAAAAAGAAGTTCTCCATCTTCATTTAATTGAATTTCAAGACAATTTGTATCAGAGAGTACTGAGCCTTGCAAAATTTGTCGAATTCCTTTTTCCAGGCTTATATGATTGTACTCTCCTTTACTAGTCATTTTCTAAATCATATGTTTTCTAGGGGTGTATAGTAATGTTCTTGGATCTTTAGTAGGGATGGTAATTATTGTCTTAGCAACAAAAGGAGTGCATTGATAGCTACCAAAGACACTTTAAAATCAACAGCCCACTGAGCCAAAGAAGTACTAAGGTCTTTTATGCAATGGTTGCTATATATATAGCCTTCATTTTCTGAGTCTGAACTAAAATAAGAATTTTTATCAAGATCATAGCCATACTGATTATTATTTTTATGAACAGTAAAATTACCTTTAGCAATGTCATTATCATTGACGGCAACATCAATGATGTTGCCATCATAACAAAGACTTCCAAAGTCATTAGAAACATTATAATTTGCAACATTGTTTTACTGATCGCAACTTTCACCATTAATTTCTTTCATATCTCTTTCTACTTGATCTCTTTCTTTACTTCGAATTGTTGAATATGAAGCAGCCATCTAAATTATTAGTGGAAGAGTTATATTATATAATAAAAAAGAACCATGTAAATTCAGTTATGGAAAAAATAATGAAATCTTTTCTCTGTAGTATTTAAACTTATTTATTTATATTAAGAATAAATATTTGAATAAAAAGTTTTAAAATATAGTTATATAACACACAAACACAAAACATCCAATGTTAACAACATGTGAAGAAATTATTGGGTCCAGTACAAGTGATAACTTGTTTAATCATATATGCTGATTAAGTTTGCCTTAATATTTAAAGTTTCTTTTTAATATACAACTATATTTACACTAGAGGTCACAAATTCAAATTACACAACCTAAAGTGTCAACTCAATGTCCATAAATAATCTTTCTTTATCAGGGTTGTTAATATTTGGAATAACTTGCCATCTCACACAATTAATCCAAAAAATACCATGAGCTTTAAAGTAAAAATTAACACATCAATTGCAAAAATACTGTTGCGTCTCACTAATTTTTGTTTACAATTGAGGTATTATATATAACATTATTATTTTTTTATTGCTAAACAATCGCATATACGCACTATTTAATTAAAAATTATGTTATGAAAAGTAAAAGATCAAGAGTTTATATAGTAAATATATCTATAAAGATGTATTTATTTATATAGCATTTGTATTAATATTTTTTAATAAATCTTTAAATGATTGTTTACAATAAACATGCAAAAAATCTTACACGTTTATTGCAAACAAATGTTTACTTTAAACTATTATAAACGTTTAGCTATTGTAAACAAAAACTGTGTTTAAAAGCGAATTAAGCAACTCAACCAGATAAAACTATCAAACTCATTCATTTAAAGTTTAATTACTAAATTTTGTTGTGAAAAACTCTATCACAAAATAAAATAAAGCTATTGACTTTTTTTTCCCATACATTTCTTTTGCATTCTCTAATTATTTTATTTACAATTCAGACAAAAATAGGATTCATCGGATTTGCATAAACATATCTATGTGTATGCAAAACATGGAACAGCTGTATTACTTTCTTATATTGCATATTGATTTATGATTAAGTAAAAAAACACCAAAATGAAATCAAAGTATTTTATACCTGTTTTTAATAATTAAATAATAATACCCTTTACTATGCAACGAACAATTAATGGTATATATTCTCAAAACCATTACTTCGCATGATTCAATCTTTTTTGATGTTTTAATACCACTTCTCTTCGTGATTGAATCTTTTTATGTTTTTCAAACAAAATTTTTACAACTTTTTATTATTACTCAAATGAACAACAACTTATAAGAAATTCGACTTAATACAAACTTAAAAAAAAACTTGCTAATTTTGTAAAAAAATGCTTAAGAAAATGTATTAACTATTTAGCCATTAAGCACATACACAACAAAAACGAAGACAACTACATAGTTGCAAGTTATTTTTTATTAGTTACTAGGATATTATATATATAGTTAATAGTATATTAAATATATATATATAAATAGTATATTAAACGTATAGTTATTAGTTAATTATCTACATAACTACATTTATATATGAGGTATCTAAGGCAATATTTTTATCGAAAATAAAAAATTCCGTGTTTATTTAACAATATAAAAATCTCAGCTCATTTGAATCATGTTTTTGTAACAATTTAATATTAGAACTTAAGTTACTAAGAATTATCAAAAATTCTCAAATAAAAAGTTGCACCAAATAATAGCTTCTAAAATGGCTTTTAGCGTTATAAGCATTATAATATTGAAACCAAAATAACAAGTCTAAAATTGTTAATAATGCATATATGTGTGTATAAACATATAAAGATTTAACAATAATATATATGTATATATATATATATATATATTATTATTATTATTACTATTATTATTATTATTATTATTGTTATTATTGTTATTATTGCTATTATTGTTATTATTATTATTATTATAGTAAATTCTACAATAGAAGTTTGACTTCCATGAGTCCAGTGTCTAACGTGACCCGATTATAGTAGACCGATGTGAGACCGTTTGTCGTAATTTTTTTTGAACTCTTTAACTGAATTTGAAGCAACAACAGAAGCAGGCAAGGCGTTCCATGATGACACCACTCGGTTTATAAAGAAATTGTCTGTGAGTGTTTTTAGGTAATTTTTGTTCAATTGCTTATATGCTTGGCACCACGAAGATGACCTGCATGTCCATCACATAATAGAGCACTTGCTTGGTTTTTCTCCTGTTGCCAGTTAACAACATTTAGTTTTTTATGAATTCTTAAAAAATAGGTTACATCTCCTCTTATTCCACATTCACGTAATGAGCTGAGACCGAGATTTTCCAATCTTATTTCGTATTTTATGATGCGCAATTGTGCAACAAGTTTGGTAGCTCTACGTTGGACTAATTCTAATTTTTTAATGTCTTTTAGATGAAAAGGGCACCAAATTGGTGCACAGTATTCCAATATCGGTCTTAAATATGCTGTATAGAGTTTCACAAACATACTTGGATCCCATTTTTTAAAAGTTCTTTTGAGTAACCCAAGTACAGAGTTAGCTTTAAGAAAGGCATGACTAATTTGTTCTGACCATTTGAGTTTGTTGTTTATTAGAACATCCAATGTTTTCACAACGGATACATCTTTAAGCGCAATTTGACTGCCATTTGGGTTATTTCATATCAAATCACCTAGTTTTTTGAAAGTTCCCTAGGGTACCATCTCAGATTTGTTTTAAACTTTGATCACACAAAGTTCTTATGAAAAAAACACAATCCAGGAAATTTCAGCTTGATTGACAAATTTGTTCAAAAGTTATGTTTGAACTAAAAATGACCAAAATCCAAAAACTTTGTGTATCAGGAGCTTACAGCAGTTTTTTTTTTGAAAAAAAAAAGTTATGATTTTTATCAATTATTTAGGTAAAAAAACTATTACTCTACAAAATTTCAGGTGATCACCATCTTTATTTAAAAAGTTATGATTTTTGACAAATCATAACTTTTTAAATAAAGATGGTGATCACCTGAAATTTTGTAGAGTAATAGTTTTTTACCTAAATAATTCATTATTGCAGTTGTTTTTGACTGATTTTTTACAGTTTTTGAGTTATTGTACCTTAAAGTTGCTAAATATTGCAACATTATAAATAATGTTGCAATATTTAGCAACTTTAAGGAACTTTAATATTTAGCAACTTTATGTTTTTCGAACTTTAACGTGTTACAGTTTAATACTTACTAACAGAAAGTAGTTTTAATACCTTTGTGTACTTAGGGTCGCCACTTGTTAGAATAATCAAAATTATGCATTAAAAATTAGCACATGCAGCAGTCTATTGAAAAATCACTTTTTTAAAAAATTATGATAAATTACATTGACTTTGTCGGCATAGAAAGTAGCGTAAACAATTGAAATAAATTATGAAACTTTTTAATGTTGAGGCTCTATATATAAACAATCGCCAAGAAAAATTTACAGACCTATACTCTATCTTATAACATGATTGTAGCCTTTTGAGAGTGATGATATTTTTAAAAGGAGAACATAAAAATACCACTTACCACATACAAAATTTATACCTCAAATTTTAAACAAACTATACTGTAAAAAAGTGAATTCAAAGAGTAAGATAATCAGTTAAAAGAAAAAGTATGTATACATGAAACTAGTTATCTAATCTCTGATTTATATAAGTCATAATACTGTTATAGTCATAACTAGCAAGAATATAGTCACGAGCACCTATACTTTTAATCAATGGAACACTTATTTGACATATTATCTTGTCAAATGGAACTCAACACTGACTTGATCGTGCATTGTTTGTCCATTTTAAATTTAATTTGTTTTTTTGCATAAACTTCATATTAACGTCTTGGTTTTCATTACAAATATCAACCATAAACCCTAAGTACCATTCTTTATCATAAAAGCATGCAATATATTTACCGGGTTGAAAATTTGAAGGATTTTTTTTTATCAAATTAACATCGTCTAACACATGAGTATCATAGACAGTAGCACTAGAGATTCTTCGTAAAAACAATTTCTTTCCATCTGGTACAAAACAGTGATAGCTTCTTGTTCCCGGAACTGTGCGCATCCCTTCATGGTTATTGATATCATCACTTGAAAGATAAAATATGTTAACACCTTTGATGTTTTTTTGAGCCCATGTTATCAGATCTTGTGGTGTGAGGATCTGGTTTGTAATTGCTGCTCGGAGACTAGCTTTTGCTGCTTTTCTTTTTATAGTAACTCATATTTCATCACATGGACTTTTGCCATGTGAAGAAGCAAAGAAGTGATGCTCAGCATTTATTTGGTGATCAACAATGTGATAAATTAAGTTTATTAGACATATATAGTTTTTATACTGTGACGCAGTACCATCACTGAAGTATTTAACTTTATTCACTGTGAGTAGTTTGATTTTGATCAAAGGGAGCAACTTTGTAAGAAAACAATGGACTGCTGATTGGTCATGACAAAGATGGTCAGAAATTAAATAATAGCATTCACATTTAAGGTAATCTTTTTCATCTTTGTATTAAACAGCAAATGGGTGTAAGGTAGCTTGATCGGCTTGCCAGTAAAACCCTTGTATAGCATCTTGTACAAGAAAATAGTTATCTGCAAAATCCATCAGAATAATGCAGGCATGTTGGACTAATGTTTGTTTTGCCTCTGATAAGTAGGAAGACTGTGCTTCTTTGATAAAGTTGTGGTGACAAAGATCATACAAAGTTTCACTTAAAGTTTCAATAAATTCACTAATGCTAGTTTGGACTGTAATAAGTGCAGTTCGATCAGTTAACACCCATTGTTTATATGTGGTCTAATCATCAAAATCAAAATCATTCTTTTTAAACACATTTTCCAAGTAAGTCTTCAAGTTTATTTTACCAGGACAGTTAGAACATAGATGAAACATACAGTTTCGACTATCTATATTACAAACACATACTTTCTTTAAATCTTTGTAATATATTAAATGACTGTTAGGTAGAGCAGAGCACATCAACTTAGCATTTTGATGTTAAGAACATACACAAACCGAGTGGCTTCCACAACTATCAACAGTAAGGCACCACTTTGGCCTTAGTTCACAGAACTTGCTGAATCCAACTTTGTGTTCAGGGTATAACTTCTTAAATTCCAGATGAAGTTCTTTTAAAAAAACTAGTATTAGGCGTTTTTGTTTATGAACTTTAACATTATTTACACGCTCAAAAACAAAGTCTTTTTGTCCCGGACATTGTCTAGTGTATTCGTCAGATTCATATATTTCAATGACTCTCTGCTTAACAATACCCTCCAAAGGATGTCATTTTTTAGCCTCAGGTTTAGCAAGTATTCCCTTTTCATTTTTGAAAAAATTTGAATTTCCTCAAGTGTGTTTTCCTGTCCCTGAACCTTTCTGCTCTTTCTTGCTTTTCTTCCACCCGGCTTTTTGGATCCGGTTTTAGGCTCTGAAGCGCGCTACAAAATTTTCTCTTCATTAAAAGCTCTGCCAATGATATTCCGGTCGTCGAATGAGGAGTGTTTCGGTATGAAAACAAGAATCGATTCACCGTAGTTTCAATAGAATTGTCTTGTTGAGCGGTCAACTTTTTCATCGCTTCCTTGAATGTTTGCACCGTGCGTTTGGCCTGCCCGTTCGACGAAGGGTGATACGGGGCTGTAAAAATATGTCATATTAAATTTTTTTTGAAAAATTCAGCAAAGACAGCATTGCTAAACGAAGTTCCGTTATCACTAACAGTTACTTCGGAAATCCCATGAACTACAAATATACTTCTCAGTTGCTCAATGGTGTTTTCGGATTTGGCATTTTTTATCACTATTGCCTCAATCCATTTTGAATAAGCATTGCATACAATTAAAAACATGTGTCCTAAAAATGGACCTGCATAATCAAGGTGTATTCTACTCCAGGGTTTACTTGGATATTCCCAATGGTGTATTAGCACTTTTTCAGGGCTTCTTTGATGCATTTCACACAACTGGCATTGGTGTACTGTTTCCTTAATCGATTTGTTCATATTGGGCCACCACACGTAACTCCTCGCTAACGCTTTTATGCGTACCACGCCCGGATGGGCACTGCGCAACTCTTTTAATATCATCTCCTGTAACGATGCAGGTATTACAACCCGCTTTTCCCCACATTAGAATTCCTCCTTCGACTCCTAACTCATATTTTCTAGCTACAAAAGGTTTAAACCCTGTTTCATTGGGAAATTGCAATCCACTAAGAACACCATCTAACACTAAATTTTTAATCGGGTCTCGTGCCTAATTGATTTTGTCATCTTTGGTTGAGACTGGTGTGCTAGATAGCTCCATCATTAAAATCATATTATCTGCGACTCGGTGTTTTTAATCGGCAATCTGCTCATGTAGTCTGCATTTCCATGTGTAGCCCCCCTTCGGTATTTCAAGCAATAGTTGTAAGCAGAAAGGGTTAACGACCAACGCTGAATCCTTGCAGCAGTGATGGCTGGAATAGGCTTTCCCTCTGCCAATAAATCCAACAAAGGCTTGTGATCTGTCACTAGAGTAAAATGTCTCCAATATAAATACTGATGCAATTCCTTTACGGCAAATATAATAGATAATGCTTCTTTCTCAATATGAGAATAAATTCGTTCAGCTGTGGATAGCGTTCTGGATATGTAAGTAATCGGTCTTTTACTTCCCTCAAATGTGATGTGTGCCAGCACTGCTCCGATTCCATAAGGTGATGCGTCACAAGCCAAGATTACCTCCTTTTTTGGATCAAAATGTATCAATAATTTAGGCGAACATAATTCCGCTTTGGCACTGTCAAACACTGTCCGTTCTTTCATGCCCCACAACCAAGGATTGCCTTTTCTGAGAAGCCTGTGGAGTGGCTCTACGATTGTTGCTAGATTTGGTAAATTTCTGTGGTAATAGTTGATCATGCCAAGAAATAATTTTACCTGGGTAGTGTCTTTAGGTACAGGAGCATTCCTGATTGCGTTAAGTTTGTCCTCCAGCGGTAGTACCCCATCCTTTGTTAATTTGAAACCTAGATATTCAACTCCGGGTGACATGAATACACATTTATTTTCCTTTAACTTTAGTCCTGCATTTTCTAGAATATGTTAAACCCTTTCAACGTTTTTTATATGCTTCTCATCCGACCAGCCTGACACTAAAGTGTCATCAACTCGAACTTTGGTAAATGGCAAATTGCCAATTAGCTTCTCAATTTCTCGTTAAAAAATTCCAGATGTTGAGTGCACCCCGAACTGTAATCGTGTAGGTTCAAATAGACTTGGATGAGTGTTGACTGTCAATAACTCACAAGAACTTTTATCAAGAAGTAATTGTTGATAGGCAAATGCTAAGTTCAGTTTTGTGAAATTTGTCCGCCGGTCAAAGTTGCAAATAAATCTTCTGTCCTCGGTAGGGGATAACAATCGCATATTGCTGCCTGATTTACAGTCTGTTTATAGTCTCCAGATAATCGAATGATTTTGTCTTTTTTTAGGACTGGAACAATTGGAGACGCCCAATGGGAATGACTTACTGGTCTCTAGATGCCGGAGATATCAACCTATTGAGTTCTGCATTTACTTTTTCTGAAAAAGCATATGGTATTGGTCGTGCTCTGCAAAACTTAGGTTTTACATTAGGCAGCATAGGTATGTGCACCACTTATCCTTAAATTGTCCCAGCATATTTTGGAACACTGTAGAATATTTTTTAACCAATGTATTAATCATTGATAAATTTGGACTTCTTGGGATTTCTGAGCTTGCATGAAATATTTTTTTCAAACTAAATTCAAATTTTCTCAGCCAGTTTCTGCCAATCAATGAAGGTCCCTTACCTGCCAATCAATGAAGGTCCCTATCCTGAAATGATTGTTAAAGTTAACACATTAGTCTGCCCATTTATTTTGACAGAAAGCTCAACTTTCCCCACTGGTGATACTACTTCCCCAGTGAATATCCGCAAAAAAGATTTCGTTGGATAAGCTTCCTTGCTCGTGAGTCCCTTCTTTTGCAAGCTTGTAAATGTTTCTAGACTCATTACTGACACAGATGCTCCAGTGTCGAGTTCCATTTGTGTACAAATACCTTCAATTTTCACGTCAATCATGATTGGTTTCCTTTTATTTGACTTGTTTTGAATGCGATATAGCTCTTCTTCATTTTGATTTCCATTAATCTTGTCTATCTTGAGTTGGGTTGTTGTATTTTTAGACACCCTTTTCTTTTTACGACATTTCCTTGTAGTGTGTCCCTTGTTGTGGCAAAAAAAACACTCCTGATCTTTGAAAAAACATGTCTCTGGATTATGTTTGCCTCCGCAATGAAAACATTCACGTTCATAATGCCTTTCTGGTTTGATTTCAACTTTATCGATTGCTGCAGGGCTGGTAACGTTTTGATGGGATTGAATTATTGCTACTTGATTTGCTGCTGCTTCCATAGTAAGTACATTGTCTAATGTTTTTTGTAAAGAAAGGTTAGATCCTTCACTTAGTAGTCTCCTCTGAATTCGAGAGTCGTTAATCCCACACACTGTTCTGTCTCGTAGTATTTCATCCAGTGTATTTTCATAAGCACAATGGGTGGTCAAAGCTCTGAGATTAGCAATAAATGTTGCTACTGATTCACTAGTGTCTCTATGTCTTGAATTGAATTTGAAACGTTCGGTTATTGGATTTGGGTTTGGGCTCTTGTGATTGCTCATCAACTTGCGAAATTCAGTGTTCAATCTATCGCTCGTTTTTCCCAGTGCTACCAAAGACTTGAACAACTTATATGTCACATGCGCACAGAAACTCAAAAGGATAGCTCTTTGTTGCTCCTCATTAATATTGCCGTTAGCAATAAAGAAAAAATCTAGTCTCTCGATATAATTGTCCCAATCCTCATCTGAGTTAAATTCTGATAAATTTCCGAAATGCGAAGCTATCACGTTAACGTTCTTATCAATTTGTACTACTCATAAAATAAAATCACCAATAATTAAACCACTAAGTAGTGCAATAAATTTATCTTCGTCGCCAATGTTAAGTACGTTGTATACAGTTACATGAAAATCAACACTAAAAATATTTTTCGTAGTAAAATCTCTTTGTTACAATTAGCACTTTATATATATACACATATATCAGTTCTGGAAACCGCCATCTTGCTTTTAGCACGTTTTTCCGCTGATGTGTAGTGACGTATTCAGAAAATGTTATATCTTAAGAAATGTCGCATTACAATAGGACTGAAAACACAACAAGAACCTCAACATTAAAAAGTTTCATAATTTATAATTTATTTTAACTGTTTACACTACTTTCTATGCCAGCAAAGTCAATTTTTCAATAGGCTGCTGCATGTGCTAAATTAATTTTTAATGCATAATTTCGACTATTCTTACAAGTGGTGACCCTAAGTACACAAAGGTAACAAAAAAATCTACTTTTTGTTAGTAAGTATTAAACTGTAACACATTAAAGTTCGAAAAAATATTTATAATGTTGCAATACTTAGCAACTTTAAGGTACAATAACTCAAATACTGTAAAAAATCAGTCAAAAACAACAGCAATAATGGATTATTTGGGTGAAAAACAATTACCCTTCAAAATTTTAGGTGATCACCATCTTTATTTAAAAAGTTATGATTTGTCAAAAATTGAAAAAAACTGCTGTAAGCTCCTGATAAACAAATTTTTCGGATTTTGGTTATTTTTAATTCAATCGTAACTTTTGAACAAATTGGTCAATCAAGCTGAAATATCTGGATTGTATTTTTTTCATAAAATCTATGTGTGGTCAAAATTTAAAGCAAATCTGAGGTGGTACCTTGGGAGCCTTTAGGTGATTTGATATGGAATAACCCATTTTTATTTACCATTGTAAAGGGGATATCATTGTCTGTAGAACCACAATGGAACTTTAGAACCTTGCATTTATCTATGCTTAATTCTATGCACCAAAGTCTTGACGAATCACATGAAATATCAATGTCCTTTCGAACAAACGCCAAGTCTGTAACTGCTATCATTTTGGCAACCAACTGGCTATCATCAGCAAATAGTTTGCAATTATTTTTGACCAGTTTCGGCATGTCATTAACAAAAAGCAAAAATAGAAGAGGTCCTATGACCAATCTTTGAGGAATACCACTCAGGACATTCATAGATTCGAATGAGAAATTTTCCAGAACACGCTGTTTCCTATTTTCAAGAAAGTCCTAGAGCCAGGCAAAAATATTTTTGCCAAAACGATAGCCAGCCAGTTTGCGATAAACCAGAGAATGTGACACACAATCAAAAGCTTTGGCAAAATCTAACAAGATGAGAAATGCTGCACAGTTGTCACTTAAGGCTTCGGTAATGATATCCAATACTTCAAGAAGATTTGTGATGCACGATTTAGATTTGACAAAACCATGTTGATGCCAAGATAACAGAGTATGCTTTTAAGGTGTTCAGTCATAACATCACGCTTTTGTTTCTCCATTAATTTCCCAACTGCAGAGGTGAGGGTAATAGGCCTGTAAGTTCCACAATCAGTACGCTGACCCTTTTTGAACATTGGCGTTATATTAGCAAGTTTCCACGCAGACGGTACTTGGCCAGAATCAAACAACTTAATAAATACGATAGAGAGAGGTACACTGAATTCTTTAGAGCAACTTTTTAGCACTGTAGGATGAATTCCATCATTACCAGTACCTTTCGAAGAGTCAAGCGCAAATAAAAGTTTTTCAATATTGCAACAACTGAATAAGGACCTAGAAACTGGAGAACAAACAACTTCGGTTCTTCGAGGAAAATTTGGTGCTTGGGAGTGAGTTTCAGGTGATGAAACGCTTTAAAAAATTGATTATTTAAGCAGCTTGCAATAGACATCTTATCTTCTAATTGCACTCCATCGTGGTCAAAAAGAGATCGAATTTCACTTTTACAAGACTTTTGGCTATTTATAAAAGACTAAAACTTACTTGGGCAAGACTTACGAGCAGAAATGACTTCACTCTCAAACAATTAAGTTTAAATACAATTTTATGACTAATGATATAAACATCAACGACTTTAAACAAATATTGTGTCTTCAATTAATTTTTTAAAGAATACATCAAGTCAATATAATAAAAAACATAACAAATTTTCTTGAAAGAACCTAAACGCAAATAATATATATAAAATGTAGATTCTGAGGTTTTAATGAAATCATCGTTGCTATCATTATTGTCAAGTTCAATTTCAAAAAACTCTTGATTCAATTTTGTAAACTTATTACTATCTTTGAAATATGAAGAAACAGTGGTTGAACTATATTTGTTCTTAATTTTAAACTTAAGTAAATATAAATCAAGAACATCATTGATTTCTTTATTTCTTTATTCAACTAAGCTAATTTTAGTAAGATTCACTGCTGGTTTTAACTCATGCACCATTAACATATTTTTTAAATCAAAGATAATGGAATTAATTTCTCTAACATATCCAACAAACTTAACATAGTTATCTGTAGTCGCACAGTTATGCCGGAAAGTTTAGCACCTATTTCTGTTTTAGCATTACGATAAGCAAGGGTGTTATCAAAACCCAAAATAAGTGCTGACCAGTGATGTAGCAACTTTGTTAATCTGCATCTCCTGTAACTTACAAAGTGTGTTCCAGATATTTTGGGCAAGGTGTGGTACATAATGTTTAATGCCATGGCGACTTTTAATATTTGCTTTTTAATTTGGCAGAATTGCATAATAAATTGAGTAGGATAATACAAAAGCATTCACTTTTTTTAAACTAGACAATATATTTTACTGCACCTTTAATAGCCAATTCTAAGCAATGGTTTATGGAATTAATTTTTATGAGCCACATTTGATTGTTTTTCATTTGAGTTATTATATGTAGTCTTAGTAAATGTCGAAATTGACATTTACTAAGACTAATAGTAGTGCTGAAAAGATTGTTTCTATATGCTTCCGCAGTTAAAAATAATATTCCCAACTACAAGAATTAACATTTTTTAATCTTTTTTTTTTCACCTTAAGAACCATCGGGAAAAGGAAAAAAGTTTTTCTTGTTAACGATTTTCTGCTATTTTTTTTAACTGCGATGGCAATGCATGAGATAAAATTAAAATAATTATATGGCATGTTAGGCTTTAGCGCCATTTCATAGGCTGTTCTTATCATATTGGGTCGTTTCACAGGTTTTTGTTGTATTAGTTGAAGATTATCAGGGATAATCACAGCCTTTTTCTAGTTTCTTCAGGGTTTCTGTTTTCAATTAGTACCGCTAATTTATGATTATAAGCTTTCAAGATGGTGATCAACCTTAAATAAAATTTTAAGTTTTAGATTAAATTTTAGGAATTCAAAATCTGTTCGAATATAAATGTAATTGCACATAATAAAGTATTTTCTTTATGTGTAATCATAAAGAGATCTTGGATAACCAATCAAATGTTATCAGCAAAAAAAAAGTTTAAAGTATATCCTGACATCACAAATTCAAATTAAGCAAATAATTTTAATTTTTACCTAATGTTTTATTACACTAGTTGCCTCTGGATTACTCAAAGAATTAACTGAGATTCTTTTAACTGAAAGACTGCTTAAAATTGCTAATTTGTTCCTTGCACAAATCTTAAACTATACTTTAACAACTAGTCCATTTTTCTTTTGTGTGTCCTATAACTGTTTCTTCACCCCAGGAAAGAAAACCTTTCGAAATTCTTAGATAATGGTTTATTAACATTAATTGTGATTGCAGAATAAAAACTATATACTTATTTTTTTTCTATATACAACTTTTTTTTATTACTTAAAAACTAATAAGAAATTAAAAGTAAATCACCCACACACTAAACAATATCATGGATATTGTAAAGAACTTCCATTTTCTCTTCATAAGTTATTTTAGATCAGAAATTGAAAAATAAAAACTCACAAAATAAATATTATAAGGGGTTATGAAAAGCTGTTCTGCGTCCTCCCCGTCCTCCCCATAGATTATTTTTACAATTTTATTATTTTTTCATCCATAAAATTTAATCGCTAGTAATATAATTTCGTTAAGTAATACTTTGATACAATTAATCTCTCTAAAAATATCTCTAACCCATCTAAAAATATCTCTAACCCATCTTAGGAATAAATGTAAAAATGCATGGGTTTTTTTCTTAAGAAAAAATTTACAGCACTACTTATTCCAATAAACCTTAAAAAAAAAGCAATAAATAAACTTTTATTATCATAGATAAACAAAAATAACAGTTAAAAAACATAAAACTACTACAACAATTGAAGACTTTCTAAATAAAAGTTCATATAAAAATAGTCAAACCCGAAAATCACACAGACCTCACCGCTTGCATTATACATAATCTATGATAACTTTTGAGTGTGTAAATTAAAATATTAAAACTTTTATCGTATAATATTTTTACTTTCAGCCTAATATTTGTACTCGCATATAAATAACTTGCTCACATATAGAATACTATTTATTATAATTTACTCACTATTATACAATACTTTTTGATAATTTAAATCAAAGTTTGTTTTTTATTAAATGACCATAAGATGTTTTTTATTAAATGATCATTAGATGTTTTTCTATTTAAAAGAGTTTGCCTAATATTATAAAAACATTAGAAAAGATCAAAGTTTTAAAGTTCTTTGTCCTTAACGTAACTATAAACATAATTAAATATAATTTTTCATCAGAGTTTTAGTTTTTAGGATTTATTTTATTAAATTTTTTTTAGAGCTAAAGTTTTCATTTTTTTTTATAATTTTTCATTCCTTAAGATTTATTTTTTCATAGTTTAGATTGTTAATTCACTTTTGGGTTTTCTTTGTCTGGTTTTTTCAGGGCATTTTTGAAGTGTTTTCAAATATTTAAAAAGCCATGGTCAAACATTTAAAAAAAATTATATGCATGGTCACGATATTATTATATGCAGGCCTTTCCTGTCCAATTCTATATACTGTATATATATATATATATATCTAGACTATTCTAAACTTTCTTGACAGCATTGAACATATTTGGAAGCCAATGTAGGTGGCGCCTAAATTAAAATACAAGTAACTCAGCATTAACTGAAATTATATATTTCTTATTAAACAGTAATTTGTTTAAATTTGAATTATGTAACACAAAAACAACTTTAAAAGTATCAAACTCATTCAAGTTTTAATTACAATCCTTTTTTTATAACTACTTGCTCTCTTGCTTGGAAATAATTCGGTGTGGTTTTCAAACTTATCAAATGATAAAAAAAAGGTTTCATAAAGAAGAAGAGTAATAAAATAATTTTTTAAACATGAAAATAAGAAGAAACGCAACACAAAATTATATTTATAAAACAATAAATCATTTCAATAAAAAAGCAATCTAAACTTATGTTAAAATAGAGTTTAAAAATTTTGTCAAATGCAACATTCTTTTTAACAAAAAAAAGAGCGTTGCATTTTTCTCGAAAACGTTAAAATGCTTGAATAAATGTCGGACATACAACCATTGTTGACGATTGTTTTTCTGATGCATTTATGATATGATATAAAACATTTAAGTGTAAAACTTGAAGGTAAAAACTATTGAAATGAAACCAATTTTAAAAAAATCAAATACCAAAAGCCTGCAAAAATGCTTATCCTCCACATTGCTCGCTATATCAATATCAAAACTATCAGTAGATGTACACTCCTTGCATATTCTACCTATGTGTCAGTGGATATAACAGCACGCAGCACTGCTCGCATGTTCTACCTATTCGTCAGCAGCAATGCTCCTTTCATGCATTACCTATTTGTCAGTGGATATAGCTGCACTCCTCACATGTTCTACCTATTGGTTAATTAATGTAGCAATGCTCCTCTCATGCTCTACCTATTTGTCAGTCAATGCAGCCACACTCCTCACAAGTTCTACCTACTTATCAATAAATTTATGTAAACAATTTGAAAAGAAAACTTACTTTTAATAATATAAAAAATAATATTTCTTACATAGACAATTTGTTTTTCATTTATGTGACTACTACTTATCTGTGTAACTTTCAAAAAAATCAAATTTCAAGTCAGACTTTTCATTGAAATTGTTGCAAAACTTTGTAAAATAAAACTTACCTATTTGAAATGCAAAGCAACTTATTATAATAATTAAACTCACAATGTTTGAAGAAACTTTTGTGCTTCAGTAAACTTATTGCATAAGCAAAGACCAAGTGCCTTTCTTGCATTTTTTATACTTTCTTTAAACTCATATTCTTCTACTTGATTTTCTTCAGTTGCCATAAATTATTATTGTAAATATTTACTGAAAATAGTATAATTTACTAAAAAACTGCAGAAATAAAGCAGATTACTAAAACAATTTAGTTTTTTGATTGGGTAAACTATTAATACATTTTTTGTGTAAACAAATTAAATTTAAAATTAATAATTAAAATGGTTAATAATACTATAAAGTCAAAATTGAATGATTAATATCTAAAAACATGCATAATAAAACTAAAATTTTAAAACACAATAACACTTGATCAAGATCAACATTAAACCATTATGGTAGTGCAATTTTTCATGTTATCTCCTAATGAATATACTCAGAATGAAAAAAAACAACCTTTTTTCTAATTTGGCTTATAAATTCTAATGAGCACACTCTTCTTTTTATCCAAGAGAAAAAGCGAATCCACTGATAGATATCCAAATCATTCTGCTAAAATTATTTCTCACCTAAACTCTTCGAGTGTACCTAACAACATTTCTGTCACAGACCTACAAAATGTTCTTCAGATCTCTCTTCAATACTCTCTAAACTATTTAAAAAGTGCTTGACTAAATTTTACTATCTGCCTGTCTGAATTATTGGTCTAACTATTTCCAAGGAAATTTTCTTTATATTATTAGCAAGGTCTTTTTTTTAACTATAGTAACAAAAAAGTTATATCATTTATTAAATGGAAATGGTGAAGCAAAGACTATTATTATTGACAAACCAAATACTTTTAATAAAGTCTGGCATGCTGGTCATCTCCATATGCTCTCTTCATAAAGACATTTAAAAAGTTTAATTAAAAATTCATTGAATTTCATTTTTTTTAATAGCAGTATTAAGATATATGGAAACAGTCAATTACATATTTATAATAATATTAAATTAAATAAACTCCTGTGATTGTATTTTTATGCAAAAATCTCTGTTTGATAAGATATAAAATTAACAAAAACTTATATAGAATATATTTTGCAATGCAAGAATCCATTACATGGTTTTCATGCATTAAATAAGTACTATAATCCCACTATAGAAAGAATTGTGTTTAAAAAACATATATAATGTAACATTGGGTTCAACAATATGCCTTTACTTATTAATTTAATTTACTTATTTTTTAAGAAAACTTGAGCTTATATATTCTTATTACTTATTTACAAAATTGAACTATATTTATTTACTTATCTAAAAAAAAATTTTTAGATAAATAAATATAGTTGAATAACTTCTAGTAGAAAACATTAACAACCAACATATTCCTGCTCTGAGTATATTTGGTCATAACAATATTATCAAAAGCTCAAATTAATTTTTTTTATACACAAATAATGACATTTACATTACATTTTTGAGATTTTATCTAAACTTTGGGGAAAAAATAGAAATACATTAGGATGTTTCATAAAACAATTCCAAAAAATCAGATTTTGTTGAAGTCATTTAAAAACCAATAATATTAACTAAATGGACTATATTAAAATTATATATTATAAAAAATAAGGAAAAAGAAATTATATTAATTTATGAGTTTTTAATCTTTATTAAGTATTATTACTATATTGCTATATTTATTGCTATATTTATTTATATATACAATTGCTATAAATTACTTAAGTTAAAAATTGGTAGCAAATTACTAAGCCTTTACAAACTTTAAATTAGATTTGTACATTAGAAATAACAACTAATAATTTCATTTAGTCTTTCCCATCAGCAGTAGACATTATAAAATATATTTAAAGCTAAGTTATTCGTGTTTAGAAAACTTTTCTACTTTCATAGTCATTTGAATCTTTTTGCAGACACATGGATTCTGTACCCGTGTACAGAAGAAGTTTGATAAAAAGCAACACTTTTCATACTAAAATGTAAAATAAATTAAAATGTTTTTATATCCTCATTGAGTAGCCTTCTTGTTGACACTCTACGTGAGTAGCCTTCTTGTTGATTCTGTACATTTATCTGTACAAAAACCTAATCAACAGAGTCAGCAAAAAATACACTCATACGACCATCAGAGAAAAAAATTGTTGAAATCAAAATAAGATTGTACAAACTAATTTAAAAAAGAAATTTGTTACAGAAAAATTTTTAATTTCAACAACAATATTATTCTATATGCTTTTGTATAAGCTTTAAAATCGTAGTACAGCATATAGTTGTTTTAATAGATTAGTTGAAACTCTGCACTCATGTTGGTTAGTTGAAATTAAATGAGAAAAAAAAAAAAGCGGGTTTATCATTGAAAAAAAAATTATTTAATTATTTAAAGTCCCTTTTCACTTGCGCAATTATAACGTTACCGGAAAAAAATACTCTGTTTCCACAATCCATTATAAACACAACAGAAACTGTTCTAATTGAGTACTAACTGTTAGTACTTAATAATTTATTAATTTTACACTTGGAAAATGGTAAATAGTCATTACGTTGCCGATGAGAAACAGTAATTTTTACCAACTATTATTCGACCTGTCGATCAATTTCAACTGATCGAATCACAGTAAACATTCAAAATAGTATAAACAATGTAGAGCACATGCACTTCTTGTGTAATCCGTCCGACCTTGACAGCGTTACCGATTCTACAAACCTTTATCGGTGAAAAATAAAAAAACATTTCTCTCGCATGTGAAAACACACAGTTAGCACGGATCCTGATCATGCCTACCTAGCTAGACCAAGAACACCGGCTTCTACGGAAAGATAGCGTACACATCAAGGTACCCCGAAAAAAATTTAATTTGAATGTTCAAATTGAGTAAAATTTTGATTTCATAGTGCGCCAATAAAAACACTTGTAGAATATGAATCACTCTATATAATTTGATAAAAATTGATGCAAATGTAGCCTATAGCCACACCAAACTCTTGACAAAAGTTGAGTCTAATTGGTTGACTAGGTTTAGGATTTATGGCAATTTTAGTTTAAATTTGGTCAGTTTTTTGCTACTTATACCTCAAAGCGTTACCGATTACTTTGATATTCGGTCACTATTTTTAAAATAATGGTTACACGAGTGTTCTACTATGAAATACCAACAATTTTTATTATAAATATATTATTGGTACATGTACCATATTCATTTTATTGAAACTATAAAATGCAAAGGTCGTGAGTTCATTGCCTTTTATAGTTACAATAAACTTTGTTTATAAACAAAGTTTATTGTAACTACAAAATATGTATGTTTTGGTTTTAGGTCAAAGTAGTGCTCAGCCACCATCAAGCGCTCCAAAATTGACCACTATAGCCCTTGTAAATGTACAATTAAATACGGGCCTATTAAATAACGGAATAAACAAACTTGTTAAAACTGTAAACCAAACATCAAACAGCAAGATGGTAGAACCAAATTTCTACATAAATTTTCTAAGAGCAGGTAAACAGTTGAGCAATTTCTTCACCTGCAGTGAATTAAAAATCACGGACGGAAAAGGAGATTCTGGTACAGTTCGGGTTGTTGCTCACTGCAATGATTTATCAAATCTTGTGAATCATGTTGTTCAGTCCCGCAAAATTTCTGGTGGCTATTTTGTTAAACTCGGAACTGATGGTGACAAAGGTTTTCTCAAGTTTTACCTAAGCATTGTCGATACTGCGTTACAAGATGAAACCAGCTCACCGCAACAACAACCCCAGTGAAAAAGCGCACATGGGATACGCGTGGATTTTTTGAGTGTAACCCATGTGGGGATTATTAGTTTGTCCCATGTGGGTTTCGTATGGTAAATCCTACATGGATTCCATTTGGTAAGTCCCATATGGAATACGCGTGGGTTTTTACCATATGTAACCCATATGGGGATTATTATTTTGTCCCATGTGGGTTTCATATGGTAAATCCCACATGGGTTTTATGTGGTAAATCCTACATGGGATATAGGTGGAAAATACTACATGTTATAGATCTTAAATGCCACATATTTTAATCCAAATGGTATAAAAGTAGTCAATACTAGACAAATGAAAGTCCGAATGCTTCTCTGATAATTTTTAAAATTCTTTTAATTTAAAAATAACTTAAATAGTAATTTAAAATTAATCATCAAAGCTTTCAGAGAGGTTTAACTTATTCTGGTATTTGCTACTTTATCCCATTTGGTATTCAAAACGTGTAGCATTTTTGATCTTTTACATGTGATGTTTTCCACCTATAACCTGTGGGATTTACCTAAACTATTATGACGAAATTTTATAAAAGTAAAAAACGTGTTTCAAAATGAATTTATTTTAAAATAAATGCTATTAATCAATACATCCAAAATGAATATTAAAAATATTATTTTTTCTTTTGCGATTTACACGTCGTTTTTAATCGATTGAATTAATTAAATCGCTTCGGCTTGCATAATACCAAGGTTTTTAGTATCTTCTAACTTTCTTCAAGCATTTTCTAAAAAAAAAAATAAATACAAATATATATAAATATAAATATATAGATATATATAAATATATATATATATATATATATATATATATATATATATATATATATATATATATATATATATATATATATATATATATATATATATATATATATATATATATATATTAGGGTGGTCCTTAAAAATGAAAAGTTGAAATGTTGTGCTCCCACCCTCTAGAATTGTTCGTTTATATGATAAGATGTTTGTGTAAAAATATTTATACATTTGGTTGATGTTTGAGGTCGCCCAAGCATGTTTGTTATAAATGTTATTTTGGCTTATTTAAAAAAAAAATTAGTTTATGAAACTTGTTCATGAAACATTGAAACTAATCAACACTTTCACCTTGTGGTCGATTCAGGTGTTTAGTAATATCAACCATCAACTAATTAAGTAATAAGTATTCTTTGATGCATGTTGGTTGACGTCATTTAGCATAAACGTCATTTTTTCAAAATATTAATGCGTGTTTTGTGAGATAATTACCAGTTAATGCAATAGAAACGTCTCACTATCTGCAATTCAACTCAGTAAATACAATACAAGGAGTCAAAGGAATCTTCAAACCAGGAATAGTGAGTATAAATTTATCGTTTCATTTTGTTTTTTGCTCCTTGACCAGTTGAAATTCTATATGCGTCATTCGTTGTATTTGTAGGCAGCGCAAAAAATCAATTGCTGTAATTTTTTTTATGCATTGAAAGCAATTTACTACTTATTAATTTTGCATCACTCAGTTTCTACAATTAATATGAATTTCATGAGCGATTGACCATTTTATCATTTTAAGAAATAGCCTATGGGCCTAACGCATGTCCATCGCACTGTGTGAACTTTATTTGTTCTTTATTTCACTTTGTAGGCGAAACATGAAACACGTAGTAAGTCGGCACTATATCTCCTGGGTGAACCAACTACTGCAGTTTCCAGCATCCGCCTTGCATCAAATGGTGAAGCACTAGGGCTTTTCTGTCATCATCATCTCAATCTTGGACTCACAACACGCCAAGCATCATCGTATGTGATTGAAGAGGTGACAAAAGTCTGGAACATTGCTCGTATTCCAACTTGCCGGAAGGATCATGCCATTGCCAAGTTGGAGCTACTGTATAAGGAATGGTCAACTCTGAAAAAGCACAAAACACGCCAGTCGGAGTCGCATACATCAAATGAAACCCAATTTTGTGGCAAAATGAACGATCTCCTTGATATCGCTCACGCTAACGCTGTCACGATGATAAAAATCCAGGAAGATCTCGAGTTTCTTGCCACACAGCGGGAACCTGGTCGACGAGGTTATATGGGCTCAATCGACACAGCACTGGTAGCCAAGGAAGAACGGAAGGCAAAGCGTACTGAGCTGGAAAATGCTAGAAGAAAACAAGCGAAGGACCAATGGGCTCAGGCTTCAGCCAGTGCAGTGTTGGATGAAAAAGACTACATCAGTGAAGAAGAGCGCATCGATGATGATGGTGAATTCAGAGCGCATAAGTTCTGTACTCCATCAAAAAAAAAAATGAGCAACGAAAAAAGTAATAACACCTCAGTTAGCTGCTGCATTAGATCGCACCAAAATGAGCGACAGGAAAGCCACTTTCGTCATTGCTGAAACTGCTCAAAGTTTGGGATATGACATCAGCGACCTCAGTATAAACCGTATCACTATAAAGCTTGTACGTGAGAGATATCGGTCGGAAATTGCAGCAGCTTTGAAGAACAATTTGTCAAGTGATGTACCGTTGACAGTACATTGGGATGGCAAGTTGATGCAGTCTTTGTGGCAAAGATCATTAGTCTTGACCGCCTTCCAATAATAGTTACAGGTTTTGGTGTCTGTCAGTTGTTGAAGGTAAGCAAGATGGTTGGTGGAACAGGAAAAAATAGGGGTGCAGGGTGGTGGCACAGAGCCTCCACTTTATTTTAGAAAGTGGGAGACCAACGTGATCTATGGAATGTGTTTCGACACAACCAGCTCAAATACTGGAATTCACATTGGGGCCTGTGTTGGAATTCAGAGAGCACTTGGCAAGGATTTGCTGTACTTGGCATGTCGCCATCATATAATGGAGCTGTTGGCCGGAGCTGCATTTACAGCAAGCCTTACCCCCTCGTCTGCCCCAGAGGTTCTGCTTTTTAAAAGATTTCAGCAGATATGGTCCGTTTTGGATCAGACAAAGTATGAGACAGGCTCAGAGTTGGGTGAAATTCCGTACGCAGTGAAGCAGGAAACACTGGAATTTGCTCATAGCCAGTTGCTCCGTGAGTCAGTGCGAGACGACTATCGTGAACTCCTCCAGCTGTCCATCATCTTCCTCGGAGGTTCACCCGATCCTGCACGTGGAATCAACTTCATGGCACCAGGTGCCATGCATCACGCTAGATGGATGTCGAAAGTTATATACTCACTCAAAGTCTGGATGTTCCGGTCACAATTTAAGCTCACAGCATTTGAAGAGAAAGGCCTCCGTAAGATGTGCGTCTTCACAGTCATCATATATCTGAAAGCCTGGTTCACTGCACCACTGGCTGCCAGCGCTCCTCGTAATGACCTTCAACTGCTTCAGAATCTCTACAGCTACAGGCAGTTTGACGAAAAAATTGCCATAGCTACTTGCAAGAAGCTTAAACATCACTTGTGGTATCTGTCGGAATATTTAGTGGGCCTTGCCTTTTTCGATCCAAACGTTTCATCAGAGACAAAACGAAACATGGTGGATGCACTACAGTCCAAACAATCTGTTCAACCTGGTCCAAAACGAATCATTCTAAAAGCCAGCGAGTCATCGCAACACAACTTGAGGACTTCGTAACTTCAAACCTCGTGATCTTCTCAGCAGTCTCCACATTGGTTCTGATTTCTTGTGCGCGGACCCCGAAACATGGGAAGGCAGAGATGATTACAAGCAAAGCACAACAATTGTGAACAAACTTCTGGTCACAAATGACAATGCTGAACGGGGTGTAGCCCTTGTGCAGGAGTTAAATAAACTCATAACCCATTATGAGGACCAGTTCCAATTCCTGGATGTTCATTATCTCAATAATATTATCTCAATAAAATAATAATAATGGTTTTTACATTTATGGGTTATTACGTTTGAAGTAGAAAGCTGTGACTGTTTTTCAATTTTAAAAGGTTTACTCAGTTATTTATTAGTAACTTTTTTAACTTCTATTTATTCTTAAATGATATAACAATTTTTCTGACAGATAAAAAATGACAAATTAGTGCTAAATTTATCTTATTACAATGTTAAAAATAAACTTTCATATGACAAAAAAAAAAAGACAAAACGTTTTTATATCACAACAAATAAAATAGCTCATTTTATTTGCTTTCATATGATAACAATGTCTTTTTATAGTGTTAATATTTTTATAATTTTTACACAATTTTAAAAAGTATATTATTATTGCTTGATTATATAGAATATTTACTTAAAAAACAAATTGTTGAAAAATATAATTCTGCATAAACATGTGACTTTACCTTTACCTTGTCACCAGATATGTTTATCAAATGATGAAAAAGATATTGATTATAGTCTTATACGGAGCTTGATCAGATCTTGACATCGTTTTAAAGGAGGGTTTTTCCGAGCATCTTAAACATTATTCTATATATAGAACATTATTTAGGATGCTTAAAAAAAATTATATATAATTAATATATATAACTTTTTAGTTTTCAATAAGATTTAGATCTGGTAACTGCGCAGGCTGATTTATAACTTCTGTCCATTCCTCCGCACACTAACTTTTTACCCTACAACTAGTACGTTTTTGTTCGTTGTCTTGCATGAAGACCCATTTTAGGGGCGTATCTTTTTCGCAATGGTCAATGCGGTGCTTTTTAAAAGTTCTAGATAAATCAATAATATATTATATAAACCAGATGTCTAATTTGCGTGATTTTATTGGACGAAAATGAAGCTGCTTTTTTTGTTTATAGATATAGTCCACCATTTGTAAAAAGAGCAAAAGCTGAAGCCGATATGTGGAATAAAAGTTAAAAATGTAAGCTTAGAGCATAAAAAGTTCCCAATAAGTTAAAGATAATTTAAAAACACGTATTATAGGTTATAAAATACTAATAAAAGTTTTTTTATGAGGTTTATTAAAAAGTATTATAATGCATAAAAATGCTTCAAAAGCGTCTGTCGTTTCATTTTTCTATTCCAAATTTTAATCCCTTTCTAATCGGAAATGAATTTAAGAAACATAAATTATTATTTTACAAGTATTCTTATTTCTTCTTAACACTTTTACATTAATAGTATTTATATTTAAATTATATATAATCATTTAAGAAAATAAAAGTTAAATAATATTTGTTTACAAATTTATTCCGCCGTTTGTAAAAAGGGCAAAAGCGGCTTCTCATTTCGGATGTGAAGCCACTTTTTAAAACGCGTTCTTGCTACAACGTCTTTTTTTTTTACAAAACGCATTCTTGCTACAACATGTCTTTTTTTATAAAAGGGAAAGTCTCCTTAAATTTAAATCATCTTAAATGTGGCAGAAAAATATAAAAGGATCAAAAACTGCAGCACGTTTTATTATTCGGTGCGTATGCTCAGTTGTTGTTGATGTTTTTTCGGCCCTTGTTTGTGTCTCTGTTTTTATGACGAGACAACTCATTCTATTATCTCCAAATGAGGGTACAGCTTTAAAACTCAGTTTTATGGTTCTGAGGCCGGCAGGTAGTCAGGTTTCCCAAACTTTGTGATAGCTGTCAGAGAGGCTGATTCTATCAACAGCTGTCCTGTTCTCATTCTTATGGTATGCATTGTCAAGGCCACATTTGGAGCCTTTTGTTACGGCTTAGGGTTTATTAATACTAATGAGGCAATTGCTTGGGCTATTAAACAGTTTACTGAGTACTGTCTATGCTTTGAGTCAAGTTCTTTAACAAATTTAAAAATGAATAAAGTACAAAAAACAATAAAACACAAAAAACCATCGTCATCATTCACTAATATTCACTAATAAACCATCATTCACTAATATTCTTGGTCTTCAAAGTAACTTTTTTTTCTGTTGAGTCTTATCTTTTGCGAAATTCATCAGACCTACTTGCTTTTTGTGAGACATATTTGAGTTTAATTGTCTCATCTTGTGATCTTAGTTGATGGTTATCTTCCTATAATTCGTAAAGACTCCAATAGTCACATGCTTGGCCTGGTCATTTACATTCGTAAGAATTCACCCATTTGTCGGCAAACTAGGTTTGAATCCACCGACTATTCTTTTATGTGCTTTCGTTTAGCACCACTTCATTGTATCGCCTTTCTCTTTGTTCTATATCGCTCTCCTTCATCTCAAGGCTGCACTTTTTTTGATGTTATTTCTGATTAATTTGACCAAGCCCTCTCTCTTTATCCACCAGCCAATATTATTGTTGTTGATGACTTTAATGCTCATGACACTGAATGGCTTGACTCTAGTGTCAGTGAATCTACAGGCTTTAAAGCCCACAGCTTTTGCATTTCTTTATCCCTAACTCAAATAGTCAACTCGCTTTCCAGACAACCCGAATCATTTACCTTTTTTACTTGGCTTATGTCTTGTTTCTGATCCTAGTCAGTGCTCATTCTCTCCACATTCACCCTTAGGTGCTTTTGATCATGGTTTGATCTATCTAAAACTATTATTTCATTCTTCTTCATCATCTAAATCCCCCTATCATTGTACCTCTTACAACTACCTTAAAGCTGACTGGGACTCTTTCCGTGATTTTCTTCGTGATGGCGGTTGCGTAGAAATCTTTCATCTTCCTGCTGACAAATGTGTTTCTTACATAACTTTGCGGATTCAGGCAAGCATGGAATCTTTTATTCCCTCTCAAAAATTCCAGGTCAAGCCTCAATCTTCTCTATGGTTTTCCTCAAATTGGGCCGATGCAATTTCCAATTGAAACCGTTACTTCCATATCTATCAGCAAAACAATTCAGAAAACAAACGTCTGTTTATTACTGCTAGAAACCATTGTAAAAAGGTTTTGTCTAACGCCAAAGCCGCTACACTCAGGTCATAAAGTCTCGTATTTCATCTCAAAATATAGGCTCTCGTGACTTCTGGAGAATCTTTAACAGTATCAATAATAAGGGCAAATCTGTTACTCCACCTGTCCTGTATAAATTAGATTTTGTCACCTCACCTAAAGACAAAGCTGAATTGTTTGCTAAGAACTTTTCATCAACATCATCTCTCGATTCCATTAGTTGATTTCTACCTGATATTGACGACAAACAGGTTAATCCTGTGCTTGGCATTCGTATTACTCCTGCTTCTGTATCTAAAGTGATTTCCTGCTTAGACTCTTCTACAGCCTTTGGTCCGGACAGCATACCTGTTATATTCTTACAGAAGTGTTCTTCGTCGCTGTCGTCTATACTTTCAAAACTATTTAACAAGTGCTTATCAGAGTCTTGTTTTCCAGCCTGTTGGAAAGCGGCATCTGTTATCCCTATTTTCAAATATTTTGAGGAGCAATTTGAATCGTCTAACTTCCGGCCCATTAGTCTTCTTCCTATCATAAGCAAGTTTTTTGAATCTTTAATTAACAAACACTTTATCTCTCATCTTGAGTCTAATAACTTATTTTCTGATCATCAATATGGATTTCGATCTTCTCATTCTACAACTGATTTGCTAACAGTAATAACTGATAGGTTTTATTGTGCATTAGATAAAGGTGGAGAGGTTAAGGCCATCGCTCTTGACATTTCAAAAGCTTTTGATAAAGTTTTGCATGCTGGTCTTCTCCGCAGTTTTCTTCTTATGGTGTATCTGGTAACATCTTTAAGATTAATAAATCCTTCCTTTCCAATTGTGGCATAAAAGTTGTCCTCGATAAACAGCACTCTGGTTCTTATTCTGTAACTTCAGGGGTTCCTTAAGGTTCAATCCTTGTTATTAAACTCTTTTACATTAACGATCTTCCAAATATTCTCACATCTAAGGTGGGATTATTCGCTTATGATACTACCATTTATTCTTGTCATGGTAAGATGCCAACACTCTCTGATTGCTTGGAAGGGGCATTTGAGCTTGAAAAAGATCTCACTTCTGCTACAGCATGAGGCTCACAGTAGCTGGTGATCTTTAGTTCAAATAAAATTTTATTTTTTTCAATCGATTGTTATCGCAATAATTTAGATCTTCCTATATTTATGAACGATGATGTATTCGATGAGTCATCTACCATTTACCTTCTAGGATTAAATCTTACTTCCAATCTTTCTTGGAAACCATATATCAAATCCATTGCAAAATTAGCATCTGCTAAGGTTGCATCTCTTTATTGAGCTTAACACTTTCTTACTCCATATTTTATTCTTTATCTCTATAAATCTCAAATCTGGCCTTGTATGGAATACTGTTGCCATATCTGAAGCGGATCTTCTAACGATGCGCTTTCTCTTTTAGACAAGGTGCAAAAACGCATTGTAAACATAGTTGGACCTGCTCGTGCAGCCAACCTCCAATTATTATCACATTTTCATAATGTTGCTTCTCTTTCTCTTTTCTATAAATAAATGGGCTCTGCTCTGAAGAGCTAGCGTCTCTTGTGCCATCTACTAAACTTCATTCTTGTGTTACTCGTCATTTAAGTAAGTCTCATCCTTTTTTTGTGACAGTTCCTAAGTGCTCCAAAAACCCTTATTTGTCTAGTTTTTTGTCTCGAACATCAGTTCTGTGGAATTCGCTTCCTTCATCTTGCCTTTCTGATTCATATAATTTGCAATCTTTTAAATTGTCTGTCAATCGATATCTTGCTTTATATTCTTCATCTTTTCTCTTCCGGGAATTTCCAACTCTAATAGTGGTTGCTTGCAGCCTTGTTGGTAGCGAAAATGTAAAAAAGTAAAAAAAAATTTATTTGAGTTGACACATATATATATATATATATTATATATTATATGTATGACACATATATATATATTATATATTATATATATAATATATATATTATACATATACATATATAATATATATATATTATATATATATATATATATATATATATATATATATATATATATATATATATATATATATATAGTCATGCATATTAATACATATAGGACGTGAGGAGTCTTGTCGAATTCTTTTGCAGTATGGCGCACCAGCAGGTGTTTATGATGATACTGGGATGCCATGTCTTACACATTTGATTGAAAAACTACCTGACGTCGCTGCTGAGGCTTTGGATCAGTTTCAAAAAATTAATAAAGGAACCAGAACAACATTTTTTTACTTAAGTTACTTGGAAAAGAAAAAATGGAAAATGAATAGAAAGCTATTAAAAAAAAGTCATCGAATGGTATTTGTAAGAGAGCCTTTAGAGGTATGGGTAATTAAATTAAATCCTAATTATTATTAAATATATTACAAAATATATAAATAACTGGTTTTGAGAATTTTTTATAGGTCATAGTAAAATATAAAGATTTGACATTAATTATGCATCCAGTTATTCAAAGGTTAATCCAAAAAAAAACTCAATTATTTGGTCGACGTTATTTTATTTTTATGTTTTTAATAAATCTTCTGTTTACCGTACTTTGGACAGCGCTAACTGTTACTCTTCCTCATCACAACTTTGTGAGTTCACCTTTAACTAATTCAAATCAAAGTGCAACTACAAATCCAAATCCAACTATGACTAATTTAGGTATCACCAATTCAACTTCTGAGAGTATAACCACAAACTTTATTGGCTCAACTAGCATAACATCAACTGATTTTATTCGCTCAAGCTCAGACAGTATAACTTCATTGAACTATGTTTCAACCAACATAAGTTCTACCGATTTTACTATTTTATCTAGTACAACTTCAACCGGTTCTAACAGTTTTACCAGCACAACTTCAACCAATTCAACCAATTCATCTGAATCAAACAGTGCAAGCATATTTCCAGTGGAGTTCTATACCCCGTATAATCAAAATAGCTGGAGATTTGTTTTAGAGATTTTAGGCTTGCTACTAGCTGTATACTTTTTCATTCAGGTATTTAAAAACTTTTAAGTTTATTTATTTTGTAACAATCGATCCTTTTTTTTCAAAAGTATATAGTTTTATGATTATATACTGAAATTTTAGCAAATATCTTTTTTGATATAGTATTTCACTTTTTGCTTAGCGGGCATTTGTTTTTAAAAATTAGTTCTCAATGTCTTTTAAATGCCTTTTAAACGTCTTCTAAACATTCTTACGTAAAAAAAAAAGACATTTAGAACGTAACTTTTTAAAACAAATGCCCGTAGGGTGGCTTTATATTAGTGCAAGTGCTCAGATATAAAGAGTAAAGTGCTCGAGTTATGAAGGTGCATAGATTTGCTTACCAAGTTTATTTATGCTAAAAAATTGTATACTGATTTTTTTGGATCAATTAAGTGAAAACTCGCAATTAGGTCAGTGTAAAAAATATACAGATATTTAACGGCATATTTATTGGTTCAAAATTGTCGATAGTAATTCAGAGGGTAATTAGCTTCTGGAAAAATTTGTATGATTTATTCTAACTCTAAAACTCTGTATAAATTTCTTTTATTGCATATAAGACATTGCTATATATACATCATTTATAAAAAAATTTAAAATTTCAGGATTTCTTTAGACAAGAATTCAATTTATGATCGTCAAAAGAAATTTCAAAGATTTCAAAGTTTCTCGTTTACAAGAGCTAAGACGTGATATGAACTTTTGTCATCCTCGCTGGCCGCAAGAACAAAAAGTCATAAACGAGGAAGAAGTCAATATTAAATCAGAAACAATGGGTTCATTCTATGATGTATGGTTTATACTTGATGTGCTTTGTTATGTTGGACTTGCATTTTTGAGCATAACACGAATTATGTTGATTAGCCTTGAAGAAGTGGACAATAAATACTTAATTACGCTAAAAGCTCATTATTATGCATTTCCTGTTATACTATTTATAATATGGCTAAGATTTATGTCTGCTTTTCGTCCTTTTATAACACTTGGTCCATTTATCGCCATGTTTGGTTGTATTGCTGAAGAAACGGTAAAGTTTGCATTTTTATTTATGGAATTTTTAATTCCATATGCATGCGCAATATGGATTGTATTTGGAGGACCACATGAGGTATTTCAGAGTTCACAATATCCTTACACTTACTTTGACGATGTAATGTTTGAACTACTACGTATGACTGTTACAGATAACTTTAACTATGCGCCACTTTATACATACAATGCACCAACATTAGCTGTTTCAGGAACAGTAGGCTCAACAGAAAAAATAGTTGCTCAAATAATAACTGGTACGTTTTTCGCATTAATGTCGATAACTTTGATGAATCTTTATATTGGGTTGCTTTCAAATACCTTTTCAAGAGTGTTTTCAAATGCAACAGCGACAGCGTACATGTTACAGGCAGAAGCATTAGTTATTGCTGAAAAAAAAATGAGAAAAAAAGATAGGAATACCGTTCAAAAGACTATTGCAAAAAAGTGTTCTCCTGAAGTACGATTTATTTTTTAAACTTATTTGTATTCAAAACAACAGTCTATAGTTTATTCAAAACAACACTTGGTATAATTTTCGTTAATAATTTTTCTAGGTCGTGTATGAACAAGTAGACGAGGAAGACACTAATCAGGTATTAGCAATGCTTGAAAAAATAGGAAGGCAATTGGATTTTATTCAAAAATTCCAAGTGGATTTAAAAATGAAAACAGATTATTTAGTTGATGAGGTAAAACTTTTATATTATATTTTGTTTTTTTTCTTTTGTTCGTTAAACTTTATTGCATTAACCTTTTTACTTTACATTTATTTTTTACTAAAATGTAACGTGAAAAAGAAAAAAAAAAAAAACAAATGAACAAAAAAAAAATTGGGAGTGGTTTTTAAAAATCTTGCTTATATATAGACGAGGTAGGTGGTCCAGGTAGTTACTTTTTGTAACATTACTATAACTTTAGGTAAGGAAAGAGTAACAATTAAACTCACTAATTAAAACTGCTTTAAAGTGGTTTTTTATTAGGTTCTTTTTAAATAATTTAATTTTTTGTTCATTTTTGTTTGTTTTTTTGCGTTTCGCATTTTATAGTAACATCATAAAGAAATTTGTTTTTCATGCAAAACATATTTTTTTTTACAAAACATTTTTTTTACCTGTAAATATTATGTAGTTTTTATTATTTTATCTTGTCATGTTTTAAAATGTAATTCAAAGTTTCTTGGTTTTAACTTTTTTGATTTTTATTTATAATAGGGAGCCTTGGTGTTAACTGAGCACAAAAAGTTATTGAAAGATTTGAGTTCCAGCCTTCAGTCAATGAGTAAATAAACATGTTGTGTACAAAGATTCAGATAAAAAATTAAAATAAATCGTTTTATGAACAAAATCGAAAACGGAAAACTGGAAAAAAATTAAAAATAAATTTAAAATTTAATGTAACTTAATAATCGATTTTTGTCATTATAAGATAAATAACAATGTTTAGTTGATTAGGCAGCAGATTTGTTTTTATTATTAACAATATTATTATTATTATTATTATTTTTGCCGTTGTTTTGAAATTACCATTTTACGCGTAGACTTTATTGTGGAGCTAAACCTAATTTTCAGAGCGCGGCCCTAGGTACAATAGCTGGTGGCCCTAAGTACTATTTAAAAAAAGCTTATTGTACCTAGGGCCACCAATTTTTAAACTCTTATACGTGATTGACTTTTATATTTTAAGCGGCTAGCAGTAACAGTATTAAAAACAGTCAAACTGATTAATCTCGAAAAGCGACTTTCTGGAATTACATCGAAATTGAGAATAACATCGAAAAAGGAATAGTATCGAAAATCTGAAAAACAAAATAATCTCGAAATTGTGAAAAAAGGAATAGTATCGAAAAGGGACTTTTCGGAATAATATCGAAAAAAGAATACATTGAAGTTGTTAAAAATGGAATAGTATCGAAAATCCGAAAAGCAAAATAATCTCGAAATAGCTCAAAAGAGAATAATATCGAAAAGGGACTTACCAAATAATATCGAAATTGTGAAAAAAGGAATGGTATCGAAAATTTAAAAAACGGAATTAGATCGAAATTGTGAAAAAAGGAACAATATCGAAAAGCGACTTTCCGGAATAATATCGAAATTGTGAATAAAGGAATAGATTCAAAAATTACAAAAGCAGAATAAATAGAAGGGCCAGTTTTTTGCAGTTGTGAATTAAAGAGTAGTAATTATACTAAATAGTTGTATAATTTATACAATACAAAATTAAAGTTGTATTAGTAGAACAAAAAATATTGAATGTTGTGTTGTTAGCTATTTATAGAACGATTTAAAACAAGATGTATTGATTTATTTACAGCTAATGTCAACAAACCATAAAAAGTTTAAAGGATAAAGTTATTTGTAAATATTGAAAACTATATGCCAACTAAGTTATTTGTTATATGTGCACAAAAGTTTCATGAAGAAAGTACTTTAAAACAAGCCTTGTTTTAAAGTATTTTTTTCTTAAAATTTTATGATATAAAACTTCTTTTTGGCACAAATCTCCTTGTTACAATTAAAGTAGAGCAGGCTAAAAGACTCTGATTAATAAAACAATTAGAGCTAATTAAAAACCCTGATTAATAAAGCAAGAAGAGCATGCTGAAAGATCTTTTTTAATAAAAGATTATAAGCAATACCCACTCTTTCTCAAATTGTCATGGAAAAATTACTATTACAAGTAGTCATCTGGTCATTCTGTTTCAGAATGTTTAGCATTGTAAATACTAAAAAAATATTGTGCACACAATTTTTAATACATTGCTGCTACGATATGTAGCTACCAAATGTTAAAAACTAATTATATTGTATTTTACAAGATGCTATTTAATAAAATTTTCATATTACAAGTTATTGAGTTTATTATATGAAGTTTTTTTACAAGAGTTGTCTATTATCTTTACATTATGTTTTGTAATAGTCATAAAAATGCCCTACATATCGTCGGGGATGGTGCAAATCCGCGTAACTAGCATTGGCTACTATATTTGGATATTAATAATTTTAATTTTTTATGTTTGAACACTTTCCTTACTTAATTACACTTTCCTTATTGAACACTTTCCTTACTTAATTACAGAATCATGCAGAATCTTTTTGGTTTGTTTTTTGAAGAGCTTTAAAAAAAATAAAGTAGAAATCTTAAAATACTAATATGAATGCATTATTTTAGTGTGTACTTCCATGCATTTAAAGCATACATTATAACACCATTAAAAATTATTTGGAAAAATTTTCCCTTGCTTTCTTTATCGAAAACACATTCTGGTAATACTGACGCATTATAATATGCAAAATTATTACTCCAAATTGGCCCAAAATGTTGCAAAATATCTGTTTAATATTTAATGAAATTTATTTACAGAAATATACAGAATACTCTAAGCATTGAACTAAAAAAACTTAAGTCTGAACTTTTCGAAAAAAGTTAAGAACATTCATTAAATAATAAGAACATTCCGTCAATAATAAAAACTGCCTCAGTTAAAAAAATTTATAGTAAAACTGTGGCTATCTTTTAAAATTACTTGCATGATTTTGCAATGATGCAAGTAATTTTAAAAGATTTAATAGATTTCTATCAGAAGATAAAAATAACTTTAAAAAAGTTTATTTTATGGATTTGTTGATTTACTTTAAACTATAAACAATAAGCGATAAACTGTCCAGACTTCCCCCATTTGAGTAAACTATGTTCAAAGAAGATGTAACAGTTAAACAGGCAAGTATTTTAACAACAGATTTAAATAAAATCTTAAAACTTGCAAATAAAGTGTTAAATCTAGGAAAATTTAAATAAAATGATAAAAACCTAAATTTTAAACAGCTGTATTGTGCATTAAGGATAAAAATCTAATACAAATCTGTATGCTCCTTTGCATTTATGAAATAGTACTTCTTATTTAAAGGTCTTTTGAGTTACGATTATAACTGTGTCGATAATTTAGGTCAGTATCAGTAGATGAGTGGCATTAACTTTTGGTTACTTAAAAGATGTTTTGTTGTGAGTTACCAAATTTTTATATAAAGAATGACGATTTTAAATAAATTAACAATTTAATATATAAATTCAACAAATTTTTGACTCCAGTTATCCTCTTTAAAAATTTACCTATAAAAGGTAGTAGAGAAGTCATCTTCCATATCACAGGTTAAAAGGAAAAAGTTCACAAACGGTTAGTAAATGTTAACAGATAAACAATATATTAACAACTTATGTTTGTAAATCTTTTTCAATTTTAGACTTTACTTTTAATGTTATTATCAATACTGGTTTGTCATTCTGAACAACTGCTCAGTTTGTTTTATATTTAGTTTGCGTAATAAAAACTTACTTTGTCCTCAGCATGTGATACATAGATGAGAGCTAAGGACTGAAAAGAAAATAGAAGGGGCAGTGACCACATACTCATTTCAAAAATAAAAGATAAACACCACGGGGATTCAATCCCGAAGCCATTCGCCTAGAACTAACAGCATTAGATAATCGAGCTTCAACAAGTGTTTCGGAATAATAGTGCTGATAACACAAAAATATTCAGCAATACTACTAGGAGAGAATATTTTATAAAAATAGAAAAAAATTGTATCAACATTATGTGCTCTAAGCATTGTACTTTCGCTGAAAAAAGATAATATAAAACATGAAAGGTTACGGATAATAGTGAGGGTCACTGTGTACTTTGTGTGCACAAGCGTGTTAGGGCAAATTTTTGCTTTTAATTTGTTTTTAGGTTTAAACTAAGAAGAAAAATTTTTCACATTTGGGGCCAGGAGCCATGACGTCAAACTTAGAAGAGCCAGCAAAAAAAAAATTAGGAAACTAAATAAAAACCTATATAATTTTAACTATCTTTGATAAATTAAATAGGCTTTGATTTATCTTTGATAAATTAAAACCTATTTGATTTATCAAAGATAGTTAAAATCTCGCAACCTTAAATAAAATACAGTTTTCAGTAACTACTTTTAAATTGCTCTCGGTATAAACATTAGAGGTAACAAAATTATCTTTTCTGGTCCGAACTTCATTCATACGTGGGGGGTGTTGTTTTAATGAGCTTTCTAAATAAAGTTTATTTATAGACTGATTCATGTGTTTTCCAAATAAAATTTTTAATTTAATGTTGTATGTCCGCATGTATCAGCTTTTGTAAGAACCGTGTCATCTTCACTAACTTTTATATATTATTCCATAAGTTTTTATTTGCTCTCGCTATTGCATGCACTGTTTTTGTAAATCTATAGCAGTATATATAACTAAAATCTATGCAACCGTGGTCAAGCATTCAGATTCAAACCGCAAAGTCTTGAATTCGATTCTTGGCTTGGCACAAAAACAGTTCCGCTGAGGTTGGAAACGGAGAACCAATTTATTAAATAGTATTCTCCATGTGGCGGTGCTCTGTGATAAAAGCATTAGGACTCCTTATCAATGAACTTAAGATCATCCAGTCGATAATTTTATATGTTTTTGTTCAGTCAATCAGCATGTTTGAATCTATTAGTCTGATCAGTCTGCAATTTTGGACCGAAAACCAAGAAGATTTTTTTTAGTCGGCAAAAATACTCATGGCACTTTTTTTCTTTTTTTTTTACCTACTCACCCTCGCTCTGGCTGGAAGCTGTTCAATTGGAGGAGTAACTTGATACAAATTTATGTTTTGAAACTTATTTTGAATTTCTGTTGGACCCTTATTTATTAATTATACTCCCAATTATTCAAACATTTGTCAACTTGAACTATTCTTTTGGTCCCCTGGAGGTTCAAGTTATCGGAAGTTTTTTTTATTGTACTTTATGATATATTGACAACATTATTGTCAAATTTTATCTTTCTTTAATGCCGACGACGTTTGAAGATCAAAATTTCTAATTTTCCTTTTCTTGCAAATTTTTGAATGAAAAATTTACATGAAATATTTTATTAAAAAACTTTCAGACGAAAGTATGAATTAGTGAAAACTCGTTCAGATTGTCGAAATATAAACCTAATTATATTTTTGTATATATGGCTTTTATATCACGCATACATAATTATTATATAACTTTTAAAATTCACTTCACTGGTAGTGTCATTAGCTCCAATGATGCTGTTAGAAGTTTTGATAAGTTTTCTTAAATTAAATTTGTTTTAAGTTTAATAAAGTTTTAATAATTAAATTAAGTTTTATTAATTAAATTAAGTTTTATTAATTAAATTAAGTTTTATTAATTAAAATAAGTTTTATTAATTAAATTAAGTTTTATTAATTAAATTAAGTTTTATTAATTAAAATAAGTTTTATTAATTAAATTAAGTTTTATTAATTAAATTAAGTTTTATTATTTAAATTAAGTTTTATTAATTAAATTAAGTTTTAAATTAAGTTTTATTAATTAAATTAAGTTTTATTAATTAAATTAAGTTTTATTAATTAAATTAAGTTTTATTAATTAAATTAAGTTTTATTAATTAAATTAAGTTTTATTAATTAAATTAAGTTTTATTAATTAAATTAAGTTTTATTAATCAAATTAAGTTTTATTAATTAAATTAAGTTTTATTAATTAAATTAAGTTTTATTAATTAAATTTGTCAAAAATAACCAAGTTCTGAAGCCAGAGTTACTAAAACACGGGTACTCAAAAATTTTAACCAGAAAGACAGATGATAAACAACATCGTTTGTAACTGCGTCACTTGGATTTCATATACCATTTAAACGGATAAAAAATGCATTTGTGTAAACTAACGAAATTACGTTATTGATCGTTTTTTATCCCATGGGGAGTAAGAGTAATTGGAAATAATTTAATATCGTTTTTATATAATAAATTTATTCTAATAAATTTGAACAATTGTGTGTCATTCAAGTGTTCAAAATGTAGGTAAAGGGGAAACTTTTACTGAATCATTGAAAAGGTTCAAATATGGATGATGTTGGTCCTCGGGAAGTGGGAGAATGAGGTGTGTTGCTTTCATGGACTTGTTGAATGCACGGCTGACAAAACAAAAAATGTCTGCAAGGCATTACCAATGCACTTCGTTCATTGACGGTGCAAACAATGCACTTTGGTGACTCTGTTGAAGTGGAAGTTGGCAAAGGAAGACTCTCACCAAGCTCGTCCATTAAGTTTTCATCCAAAGCACTAAAATTGTTTAAATACTTCAAATACAATTCCATATTTCATTGAAAGACAGATTATCAAATAAGGTTAAGTTAATTAGTTTGGTAAAAAGGTTAAAGAAGGTTGATAAATAAGAAGCGTTATACAAAAACTTGAAAAATTATCTTACATAGCTTTGAAGTTTTGAAAAAGATATGATACTGTTGATTAAAATCTCTCAGTTGTCCAAACTCCGTCTCGAAGGTTTTTCTCAAAACAACGCATTTTTTCAATTGCACTATAGTCGCGTTGGTCACGGCGGACTGGCTGATTGCAAGCAAGCTGTTGAAGCTCTTGAATTGTATGCACTATTACATGCTGATTAAGCAATTCCATAAACTGCCAAAATCCTCTATGCCGATTATTACCCATGTTTGTTTTCAGACGTCTATTGAGACCTTCTGCATTGTTGTTGGTTTTGTGATTCAAGCCATAAATACTGAACCCTTGCGGGGTCAGTATATTGAGCCAATACCTCTCAAAATACCTTTTAAAAGCAAGTAGTTTGCTTTTGATTTCACCACTGAATGTTGCAATCTCAATAACTCGAGATTCCCAAGCAACCAAGATCTTGTTTGCAGGAAGGAGACAAAGTTCCATAACTTTTCGTGCCCACTTCTTTACTTGAATTTGGTGGCGGTATTCCCTCTGAAGACCAAGAATTGCTATTTGCTTGGTGATTGCATTTTTAAAATGAAACCTAAAAATAAGAATTTAAAAGAGATCATTAATTGATAACAAACTATGAGCAACTTTGATAACTTGGAAACTGGGACAAAGTAATAACAAATTATTAACTTATACCTGCAACCATTTACCAAGCTTTCACTCCAAGTTGTTCTTAGTGCATTCTGTACTCCTCGTTCAAAATCCGACATAATGGTGGCTGGACAGAAATCTAAAACTTCTTTTATTTTGGAAAAAACAAGCTTATATAGAGCCTCGGATTTTGATGTGATTAAAGCACATACAGCTGGATCAGATGTGCCCCAAAGGTGAGGGTTATCAGGATCAAAATTCATCTGATCCTCATCTGGAATTCGATCTTCAAGCACTGCTGAATACTCAACAGAAAATATCAAGAGCTGATACCACTTGCTTTCCTCCATGCGTGGTGTCATGCTGGAAGTACAATAAATGTGACTATAACTTACAACTGTAAATAAAAGTGTTCTACCTAACGTTTTTAGTATATCAATTTTTTCGTTTTGGGGCTGTCAATTAATTACATCAACAAATAAAGTTGACGTCAACTATTTTACTTTACTTTATTTAATTTCATTACTCAAAAAAAGGGGGTCTGGGTGGGGGGTGTCTCTGGAAATTTGACAAATTGTTTATAAGGGGGAGGGAAGAAGGTAAAAATTGCTAAAAGTTTGTTTACGTAATTAATGGACAGCTCCCTAGATAATTTTTTCTTTGATAAAGTAAAATGCTTCCATATAAATATCTGTATGTTCCATCAACTAAATACACTTTGGCCAAATTCGCCTTGTTAATGACTAACATATGCCCAAACAGCAATGCTACGTTGTCCTGTTTTGCAACTGATCCCAAGAAAATGTCTCCATAACGATGATATTCTTTGTCATTCAGAACTTCAGCAGCTTCTTTTGGTGATTTAGGGTTCGAGGGCTCATTTAGCTTTCTCCTTTTCTGAAGGCTTGGGATAATTTGAGAAAAAATAACAGATTCAGAAACAACTGCAGGAAACTCACAGTGTTTTGAAAAATTGAGCGCAGGTCTTCAGATGTTGCTTCTGCTTTTTTCTTCATGGTACTTTTAGCAAGCAGCACTTCAAAATCTGTTTCTCTTGAGCTGCAACTGTGAACAGTTGTAACCTGAAGTTTATCTTTATGAATAAAAGCTCTGCTTTGCAGTTTATTCTTGTAAAAAAACGGCACTTAAGATGCAGTTTATCTTTATAACATTTATCTTTAGTGTATCCAAAATCACCAGACCAAAAAACTTTTGAATTTTTTCTTTCTGCTTCAGTTTCACTATAATTTTTTGAAAAGTTCTCTAACGACGTTTTGGAATATTGAGTTTCCTAAAATTTTCTTAAATTTCAAGTTTAAAATTGAATTGAATTTCATTTGCACGTGCAATTAAACTGTTTATTGTGCGTGCAAATTAAACTGTTCATTTAAACTGCTGTTCTCCGTTGTAGATAACTAACTTCGTGTAAAGTTAATGCGATATTTAGGTGAAAAGTTAGGAAATATTCATCGAACTCTTAAATAAGTTTCTTATTGAAAAGTGACTTAGTATTAAAAGCTTCTTAAGATTTTTTCCTAGTAATAATTTTTCATTAAAAAAAAAAAAAGTGTGATCAGAAACTCACATTTTCAATGTTAATCATTTAAAATGAGTTTTCGATCTTATTCCATTTTTATTGCTTTCGACATTATTCAGAAAATCACTTTTTCGATGTTAGTCATTAAATAAGTTTTCGATCTTATTCCGTTTTTATTGTTTTCGATATTTTTCCGCATTTGTGAATTTCGATATAAAAACTTTTCGATATTAATCTGAAAATCACATTTTCGATCTTAATCATTAAATTGGGTTTCGGTCAGTTATTTTTCGATATTAATCATTTTTTCGATCAGTTAATTTTTGATACTATTCCGCTTTCCCTTTTAAGCCATTATACCTATATTATTACAAAGTAATTAGAAAAGAGATCAAATCAGTTTTACCATTTTTAGATAACTCCGGGGCTTTGAAAATTAAGGCATTGAAAAAATCCGACCTTAGTTACAAATACTTCCCTAACTTTTTTAAATATTAATTTAAATTAGTTATTTCTCAAAATCATTACTGATTTTCATAATAATTGCATTATTTGTTTTAACTAAAACAAGATTTATTTAAAACAAATGTTAAGAATACTTAGAATTGAACCCGTCATTTCGAAAAGGACACAAGTCCATTTTTTCAAACTTTTCAGGATCAACAAAAATAAGTTTTTTAGAGAAAAAGTCTATGGTGCTAAAGAAACTAAATATATGAGTAGATAAAAAAAAAGCATACAAAGATTTTTAGAGTTTTATTTATTATAAAAAACCAACATATAATACATATATCTTTAATTTAAATTTATGGACTTATGCCTTTTTCAAAATGAACACTTTGTTATATATAAAAATCCCAAGATTATCAAGATAGTAATGATTTATTATTACATTAAAACAATTATTGTTAGTTAATCATCACTTATTTCCTGGAATTCATTGTTTGTCGAAGTTGTTGGCCATGCAAAAATCTCTGTATAGAAGTTTTTATACTCTTCTATTGAATATGGAATATATTTTTATATTTTTTTCAAATCTGATATTTTTTTTTCATTGTCATTTTTTCGAATATGTCGCTTTGATTGACTGATTTACCAGTTTTAAAATCGTATATGCAAAACTCATACAGCCATAGTTGACGCAGGTAAAATATTTCCTGGATACGTGGAAGTGGCAAATTTTGCATAAAATCAAATGCAATCCCATACACATTTGGATTATTTTTGCACTTGGTTTCAACTTTTTTCTATTTTTTTGTAAAATTTTTTTGCTTGTCTTTTGTGGATCTCAATATTTGATTAATAAATTCTTTTTGCATTGTCATTAAGGTGTGAGTTTTTTAGTTTAATTTTTAACTCTTCACACAGTCCACAAACATCAACTTGCTTTCTACCAAAGGATAAACTAAAATTTTCTTGGAAATATTTAAGATAAAACTTATATTTAACAGGATGATCTGGATATTTTTGTTCGTATAATGTGTGCATAATTTTCACATTGAGTTTTTTATCCAAATAATAAGATGATGCATCTTTACTATAGTAGTGCGCATATTTAACAGGAAAGGATTCGATATGCTCACGTACTTTTGTTAATGTATCACCAGGTAATGCTTTGCATCTTGATCCCTGGGATTTACCTCTGTGATCCATAGGCTGCTCTTTTTTTTTTAAGCAAATGCATAAACGTCTAACTTGTTTCATAGAAATTCCATGCACACTGCAAAAAGCTTTCTTGCATACTTTTATTCTCACACCTTCAATGTTAGTGTGATAAATAAAGGATAATTCTTTTTTCTTAGGTTATTCAGATCTAAACCGTCTTCTCTCTATTTCTTTCTTTTCAATCAATGACTGCAAGTATGTGTCTTGGGCATTTTTACTATCAAATTTATTAACAAATTGAATTGTACTTTTCATAACATCTTCAGATACAAGCTCCATACATTTTGAACTACATCTGTAAATAAAGAAAATTATTGAGGTAATATTACAATAATTAAATATAAAGATGTATTACCTCCAATCATTGGTGGTAAAACATGAGTAAATAAACAAAAATTTGAGAACAAATACAGTATATATTATATATTATAGAACAAAAAACTAACCTGCAAGAAGCACCCGTCTGTCTTGGTGCCACATCATTTCCTTTGTGGTTTTTATAAGCTTCTCCTGCAATTTTGGCTTTTTTTATTTTTTTATGTTAGTAATTTTCACTATTCCTTATACCAGACACTCTTTTTCTAGAGGTATATGCATTTTCTGCAAGCTCACGATTTTCCATTTTTGTAACAAATAAAGTGAGATTACGTCACTTCATTGCGCTTCGTTTCACTTGAAAAAGACATAAGGTGGAACTTGTGCCATTTTTGATCAGACTAATTTTCATTTTCATTTAAAGTTGACTTGTGGTATATGAAAATGTGTTTCCTTCAAAGTAAATATGTAAAACACTTTAATAAAAAAAATGGCATTAAAAAGTGAAATTCGAAATAAGTGTGACTTGTGCCCTTTTCGAAATGACGGGTTCAATTAACATTTCATGAATAAAATAAATGTCACGAGCATTTGAGAACAGGAAATAGGTACATTTTTTAAACACAAGTTTAAGCAAAGTGACTAATTTTTTAAAACTTTAAAAAGCAAAGGTTATATGAGGGGTTATATAAGGGGTTTTATGAGGGGTTACCCAGTAAAAAATAAAACCGCGTCCCACATGGGTTCCGCGTGGGTTCCGTGTGGGATTGATGGGATTTACGTGGGACGGATTTTCCCATGTGGTATCCGTATGGAAATTTGTCACCTTAAACCCATGTGGGTAATCCCACATGGGTTACTGTGGTTACATGGGTTACATGGGTTACATGTGGGAACCATATGGTAATTATACACATGGAAAATCCCACGTGGGTTTCCTGTGGAATTTGCATGGGAATTAATTTGAAAGCTGGAAACTAAAAAAAAAATTAAAAAAAAAAACTAAAGAAAAATTTTTAAATCGACATTGCATTGCGTTTCGTTTACATTGTGTGAAAATATTTTATATTAATATAGTGAATGACAAGCAAGTATGTAAGTACCACGAATAATGTTTATCTTTCTTTGTAAAAATAAGATTAAAATTTGTGCAAATAGACGTATTATTATGATATAATAGTTATTTGAATATAGATCTTGAGTAAATTATTTGCAAACGGTTAACTGATGCAAGTTAAAATGTTGTCAAAAACCATTCTTGCATGCATGGGACACTACAGTGTCCCACAAAGAAATGCAGGTTTGAAAGTCAAAGATTTCCCAATTTTCTTTATTAAAAAAAGAAAAAAATAAGATGGAGATGGGTTTCTGTAACTTTTTTTATGCTCCAAAACTTTTAACTTTAGATATAATAAGGTCCTTAAGACATAAGGGACTTACAAAGTACATTGAGGAACAAAAACACGATGTTTACAGAAACTTTTCAATTTTTAATCTGGAGTACCACAGTGCTATTGAGAATAAAGCCTCTGGGTCCAGTTTTCAAAGTAATATGATCTAAAGTAATGTTTAAATAAAATAATATGCTTTAAAATGCATATAGTTGTACATATATCTCCTGATAGTTAACTATATGTATAACTAGTTATACATATAACTTTTTATAAATACTTATTTTTTAAGGTTATGCTTGAACAAACTAGTACCAATTAATTCAAATTCAAGATTTAGTTAAAGTTCAAGTTAAAGTTCTTATTTATTCATTGTTTTTGTTAATATTATATTTATTTGTTCAAATTTATCAGTTAGTACTATTTTTTACTACTGTAAGAATGTTTATCATTGTTGAACATGATTTTATTAGTAACTTAATTTTATTTTAAACATTATTTTAAAACACCCTTTATATTTTAAATGATGACAGCTTTACTTTTCTATTGATGTTACATTTATTACATTTCAATAACTCAGATTGAATCTCAACTGAATTATTGTAAGCTTTGCAAGGGTTTGTTGTGTATCAAATGGTGTTGTAAATAAAGTAAAAATAATATATATACATATATATGTATATGTATATATATATATATATATATATATATATATATATATATATATATATATATAACATTAAAACAATAAAATTGACACAAAATTTCACTTTAAAACGAATACCATTAACATTGTGATGATAATAGCATTAGGAAACTAGTATTTATGTATTATTATTATACTATAAATAACTAGTTTTTTAATTCATTTTATAAAATAGAGACTGATAACTGATAATTAATGAAAATAAATACAAATTATAAAAATCATGTAAACTTCATTTATTGTTTTTAAATACTATATTAATGTTAGTCTACAAAGTTAAAATCAATTTAGAGCATTGTTATTAGTTCTTTTGCGATTCGCACTTCCACTTCTGTCTCTAAAATTTATAAAATAGGTGGTTAAAGCTTGCTCAATAGGTAGGTTCTCAGCATAACAATGCTTTTTTCTTACACTTTCTACAGAGAAATATGACAAATTGATTACTTATTTTACCTAAATCATTGGGTCATCTATGCATAATGATGTCAGATGATGACCCGGTTTATTGAACACCTTCACCCTTTATCAAACTTAGTCAATTTTTTGCCATCTCCCATTGAAAATGATGTCAGTTTTTGTTATCATATTATGATGGTATATCTGAATTGTTAATATAATATAAAAAATGCATATACCATCAATTTTTTTCTGGTTCAATTATACATTTATTCTCAACAGTACTAAAAGTAAAAAAAACAAACATAAATTGTTCTTTCAGATAAGCAAGCTAATTTTTGAATTTAAATTGTTTTTCCTATGATCCTCTACAGTTATAAGCAACAAAAGCAAAACATTTTTAGACCACATTGTTAATGTAAATACCTCTAAAACCTGCTCATAGCTAGCATAAATTGTTTTACTTTTTTTTTTAATAAAGTATTTTACTTTTTTTTTTATTTCAATTTTTTAATTGACATTATTTTGGTCTCAATATCCCCTCCCCATTGTCAATTATTGTTAAACTCACACTGCCCCTCAATCTACTGGCATCATTTATGGATGATTCCATAGCCTAAATACTATATATATATATATATATATATATATATATATATATATATATATATATATATATATATATATATATATATATATATATATATATATATATATATATATATATATATATAGTATATATATATATATATATATATATATATATATATATATATATATATATATATATATATATATATATATATTCTTTTTACTTCAATTACAACACCATTTGATATATAACAAACCTTTACAAAGCTTACAATAATTCAGTTAAAATTCAATCTGAGTTATTGAAACGTAATAAACTTAACATCAATAGAAAAGTGAAGCTGTCATCATTTAAAATGTAAGGGTGTTGTCAAAATATGTTGAAAGTAAAATTAAGTTACTAATAAATTCACATTCATCAATGATAAATATTCTTACTGTAGTAAGAATTAGTACTAGTTAACAAATTTGAACAAAAAAAATATAAAATAGTGAAAAAACAATGAACAAATAAGAACTTGAACTAAATCTTGAATTTGAATTAATTGGTACTAATTTGTTCAAGCATAAACCTTAAATAATAAGTTTATATAATAAATTTTATGTATAACTAGTTATACATATAGTTAACTATTAGAAGTTATATGTATAACTGCATCCATTTTAAAGCATTTTATTTTTTTATTTAATTTATATATTACTTTAGATCATATTACTTTGAATACTGGACCCAGAGACTTTATTCCCAATTACACTGTGGTACTCCAGATTAAAAATTGAAAAGTTTCTGTAAATATCCTGTTTTTGTTCCTCAATGTACTTCGTAAGTCCCTTAAGTTTTATGAACCTTATTATATCTAAAGTTAAAAGTTTTGGAGCCTTATTAAAGTTACAGAAACCTCCCTATCTCCCCCCTATTTTAATATTTTTTTTTAATAAAGAAAATTTGACTTTTAAACCAGCATTTCTTTGTGGGACACTGCAGTGTCTCATGCATGCATGCTTGGTTTTTGACAATATTTGAACTTGCATCAGTCAATTGTTTGCAGATAATATACTCAAGAACTATATTCAAATATCATATGAACATGTTAGAGAATGTTCATATGATATTTGAACATCGCAAATTTAATAATATTGTTGTGATATGTTATATAAATAATACCATAATAGATTATGATATGAAAGTAAGATAGGATATGAAGGCAATGATCAAAGAATAAATTTACTTATAGAAATTTAGATGTTTATTTCTAGTTTCAAAATATTGTATTATGTGTGACCACGGCCTTCTATAATAACAGGCCTTGACATCGTACAACAAAGTTTTTAAACTGAAGGCCAATTCCTAAAACTGTGTTTACATTTTCATCTTTTAACATTAGATGAAAGTTTGTGTTCGCGCTTTTTTAATAAATCTTTAAAATTTGATTGGTTTATAAATTAGATAGCGCAACTTCAAGACGATAACGTTGTAAGGTTCAAGGCGTTAACATTGTAAGGTAATAATATTTGTCAAACTAACGGTAAGTTTTTTTAATAATTAAAATGCCTTTAAAATTCTGTGTATCTCTTTGCTAGTCGGACTATCTCAACTACAACAAAAATATCAACTTATACAACTACAACTACAATATCAATTTTAACTACAACAAAAATATCAATACTCAACTACAACAAAAGTATCAATTTATAAATTCCCGAAGAATCTAGAGGAGAGAAAAAGATGTAGTGAAGCTATCCCAAGAACTGGTTTTATTGTTACAGACTATACAGCAGTATGTCAACTTCATTGGCCAAATGAAGCACCTTTTGAAAGCAAATGTGGGAAGCAACAACCTTTAAACCCACCATCTGTTTTTAAAAATATTCCGCCTAGTTGTTTAGCCACACCAGAGTGTAAAGTTAAAAAACTGTAACTTCAAGCGGTTTTCGAAGCATTTTACCAGATGAGTTAAATGATTTTCTAAAAGAGGATGAACTTATATTTGACGATATTCAATCTTTGTTAAGTGTTAATAACGATGTTATTGTTTTCCAGCTTAATAAAAAAAGTTTACACATACAATCAAAAATGTACAAACTTGGTGTTCCATTATTTATTTTAGTAATTTTCAATGATTATTCATTTGTAGCTAACCATAATGGCACAACTTGTAATATTTCATCTTTAGCTGTAAACAAATTAAAGTTAATAAAAACAAAATCAGCTTTATTTGAAGCAGCTAGATTTTTAAAAAATAAAGAAAGTTCGCTTCAGTCAAATATTCTATTCGAACACCTTAATGCTATGAGAAAAGTTAATGTTGGTGAAGTTTTATATACTTCAGATATTATATGTAGAGCATATGAGTATTTTGCTATGCGAAGAAGTTTATATGATTGTTTGTGTATTGACTACAAGTTGCCAAGTATAAGGACTTTAACACGATTGACTTCAAAAATAAGCTCAATGGAGGACCTAAGTTTCATAAATAGTATTTTTATGAATTCAAATCCATTGAAAACAACTTCCATACTACTAATTGATGAGGTCTATGTCAAAGCTTTATTACTTTACCAAAGAGGTGCTTTGTTTGGTCAAGCAGTAAACTACCCTGAAAAGTTAGCTAAAATTTTATCATTTATGATTAAATGTCTTTTTGGAGGTCCAAAATTTATATGTAGAGCTCAACCTGTTGCAAATCTTTCCTCTGAATTTCAGTTTGCTCAATGTTAACAAATTGTTGATACGATAAATAATATTGAAAATAGTCAGACATTGGTAATAATTACTGATGGTAATCGTGTAAATCAAATTTTTTGGAATGTTTAAAACAGTTGATAGTATACCATAGTTAACAACATCAGGTATATATTTATTGTATGATTATGTGCATCTCTTAAAATCTATACAAAGCAATTGATTGACAAAAAAGACTGGCGAACTTCAATTTTTGAACAATAAAGAACTGGCTTTGGCTAAGTGGAGTGATTTAGAAACTTTATATAAAACTGAGTGTAATAGTCTTTTTAAACTCTCTAAACTTACAGCTAAATCAGTTTATCCAAAACCAATAGAGAGACAATCTGTAAAGTTTTGTTTGTCTGTTTTTTGTGAAGAAACAGTAGCTGCATTAAGAACGTATCCAGAGATTGAAAATAAAGCATTTGAAGGTACTGCTGTATTTATTGAAAAAATAATTTTTTTTCAAATGTTGTTAATGTCAAAGCACCTGGTGCTGGCATTCCGTTTAGAAATGAATTATGCGGAGAAATCCACTCAGTTGGTGATCAACAGTTACAACTGCTACGAGATATTGCTGAACTGTCAAATTTTATGGAACCTACAGGTAAGCGTGAAAAACAGCTTACGCTAGATACTAGCAATGCAATAGCGCATTCATGTTATGGCTTTATTGATCTCGTAGAAACTTTGTTGAGTAATGGAGCAAAGTATGCCTTATTAGGTTGGTTTTCAACAGATCCACTTGAAAAAGCTTCTAAGCTTCGACAGGGATCTGGAGGTACTTACTTTACAAACGCTAAATCTGTAATTGAAAAAATTAATATTCAACATACTAAATTGATATTACAACTTGACATTCCTGTTGATGGTATCGATGGTCATACTTGTGACATGTGTTTTAGAGATATTTCTACTGATGAAAAAGAACTTCTGGATAATATTTGTAAATATTTACCCTGTTGAGATATATTGATAAAACTTTTTTTTGCTTGAATCAACTCTTGTTGGTGTTTTTTATTGTTGGTGATTTTTATTGTTACCATTTTTAGCAAAAAAAAATTGAAAATACAGTTATCTTTCTAATATATATACTTTGTTATTGTTCTGCTTGTTATTGATACTATTTAATATTACATAAATATTCTTAATAAAATTTGAAATACGAAAAATATGATTATCTTTTAACAATTTTTTGGTTTCTTTTTATATTTCCGTCTTTACTAGAGATTACTATTAGAAAACATAGACTGTTATTACACCCTACCTAATATAAAAATATATCAATATAAGTAAAAGTGAAAGTTTAATCGGCCTTCAGTTTTTACGGCATTTTGCGCGATGTCAAGGCCTGTTATTATAGAAGGCCGTGTGTGTGATGAAAAAGTAAAGATACTTTTGCATCCAGTGGCTATTGCACCCAACGTCTACATCATTGAAAAAGTAGGTTTTTACATTTTTGTTTTTGTTTTTCTGTTTAACTACTTATCCTAGTTGATCACTTTTTTTCAGGATTCTCCTCATGGGTTCAAGCTCCTTACGCATAATATGTGTTTAATTACCCATAATACGTTAGTCATTGTAAGTAATAAATTAGGAAATAATTTTTTGTGAAATAATGTAGTCATTAATGACTTCAACCTGGCTAATAATTAAAATTGCTCGACTAATATGGTTCCTTATTAAAATTTCTCTCTCTCTCTCTCTCCTCTATATATATATATATATATATATATATATATATATATATATATATATATATATATATATATATATATATATATATATATATATATATATATATATATATATATGTATATATATATTATATATATATATATATATATATATATATATATATATATATATATATATACATATATATATTTATATATATATATATTTGTATTTATATTTTTTTTTTAGAAAATGTTTGAAGAAAGTTAGAAGATACTAAAATCTTTGGCATTATGAACGCCGAAGCGATTTAATTAATTCAATCGACAAAAAAACGGCGTGTAAATCGCAAAAGAAAAAAAATAATATTTTTAATATTCATTTTTTATGTATTGATTAATAGCATTTATTTTAAAATAAATTCATTTTGCAACTCGTTTTTTAATTTTATAAAATTTCGTCATAATAGTTTAAGGTAAATTCCACATAGGTTATAGGTGGAAAACATCACATGTAAAAGATCAAAAATGCTGCATGTTTTGAATACCAAATGGGATAAAGTAGCAAATACCAGATTAAGTTAAGCCTCTCTGAAAGCTTCGATGATTAATTTTAAATTACTATTTAATTAATTTTTAAATTATAAGAATTTTAAAAATTATCATAGAAGCATTCGGACTTTCATTTGTCTAGTATTGACAACTTTTATACTATTTGGATTAAAATATATGTGGCATTTAAGATCTATAACATGTAGTAAATTCCACCTATATCCCATGTAGGATTTACCACATAAAACCCATATGGGATTTACCATAGGAAACCCACATGGGACAAAATAATAATCCCCATATGGGTTACATATGGTAAAAACCCACGCGTATCCCATATGGGATTTACCATATGGAATCCATGTGGGATTTACCATATGAAACCCACATGGGACAAAATAATAATCCCCACATGGGTTACATATGGAAAAAATCCACGCGTATCCCATGTGCGCTTTTTCACTGGGTATATGAGGGGGTTAGAAAAAAAAGAACTAGTCTTAAAATAAATGTTTAGAGAAAATCTAATTTGATTTATATATTTGTTCAAAGTAAATTTCTCAAAACAAACAAGTAATTTTTCTTTTCAGGCCTTTTTTATAAACATTTAAAAGAATTTTAATGCAAATGCAGAGTTTTATGTTTTATTCACAAAAAAAATGGCCGAACTTCTTTAAAGCTTAAATTTAGTTTTAAAGTTATTTCTTAAAACCTCACTTGCTTAGAATAAGATCAAATTTATGCTCTTTTTTGACACACAAAGAGTCACAGCGCCAACAAGCAATTGAATAATGTCTTTTTTAACAATCATTAGGTCAATTTATCTAAACACTCTCAAAAAATTAAGGCTTCAATGGATCATTGTGTTTAAGTGCATATATTTTTAATTCAAAGTAGTCCTTAACACACAAAAAAAAATGCTTTTTTGGAATTTATAATAAATGTTTAGCTCCGTGAATAAACAACAAGACAACTAGTGTTTTATTTAAACAATTATAAATTGAAACTAATATTCTACACTACTTTTTCATGGAAAAAATAACTTGGTGTCAATGGAACATTGTCAGGAATAGCTAACTGATATGTTAAAGGTCTTGATTTGATTAATGCTTCTGCTCCAGTAAGTGATGTTATCAATTCTTCGTTATTAACATCAGTTTTACTAAAATGTCAAATTGCAATGCAAATTTTGTTATTGTGGCGCAAACGGAGGGATAAAACTCCACACGCGAAATTTTTCAAAATGTTGCCCAATTGGAGGGTTAAAACTCTACTTAACATCTTTGTTAGCTGTTGACTATTATACTTTTTCTAAATTCAAGTCACCGACAAGTTCACGAAACTCACAATTTGCTCTGAAAATGTTTTTACCGCTGTCTGAAATTGTTTCTTTTAGATGACCACGTCGATTGAACATCCGAAATAAAGCGTTCAGAAAGGAATCTGTTTTTTATCTCATTGTCATTTCTAAATGTACGGTTAAAATTTTTTATCAAAATAGTTTTCCTGTCTTTCACTAAACTTAACTGGGAGTATTTTTGAAACCAACCACTTAGCCATAAGTTAGTTTTTTTATAAATTTGTTGCATAGAATACTCTTTGGCTTTTCATTGTGCACATATCAAAGTATCGGGTATAGCGTGGCTAGTTGAGCAATATTTACTAAATCTAATATATCTCAAGAACGGTGCATCGGATTTACATAATTTTTTCAATATTTGAAAGATAATTTAACCTGCTGAAAGTTTATAATAAAAAGGTATAGTTTTTGATTTTTTTGAGAAGATGTTGCCTAAAGTTTGCGAAGCTGCTCAACCTGTCCCAGCGGTTGAGCTGAATAGTGTGTGGTATTTTGAGCAATCAACAAATAAATGAAAATGTTAGATACGAAACTTGGGTGAATCATCAGTAAAGTTTTCACTAACAGTAAGCGCGTGTATAATTTATAAAACTTTTTGTTTTATACAACTTAATGACGTAAGTAAGAGAAGAGAAATAATGAAATAGTAAGAAAGTGTCATAAAATATAAAAATATCATTTTATGCAACTCTCGAACTTTGGAGCCCAATTTAAAAATTACTAATTTTAAAATATATACAAATAATGTACCGCTCTATTATTTCTCATCAAAGTTGTTTCTTTGTGTTCGATAGTTCAGTTTTTTTTTATTTTTTTCAAAGCTTCTCAACTTACCCCACTAGCAAAAGGTGACGCATTAGTTAGGTTTTAAAAAAAATAGTAAGACTTAGGAAAAAACAGTTAATTTTAAGCAAAAGTCCCATAAATTTAATAAAAGAGAAAAATTGCAAATAAAAAAATTTTTATTTTTTAGGTCAAAAAAATTGTTACAAAAAAAATCTTACTCAATAGCTTTTCATCAATCTTTTTTCACGCATTGTGTTAAAATTCCAGTTCCCTAACTTTCATCCATTAGATGGTTTTAAGATATTTTAATTGCCTAAACTTCTAACCTTCATCCATTACATGGTTTGCGATGTGAAACCTAGTTTTTGAGGTATTCTAATTGCCCAACTTGCCCATATGTTCAACTAGCCCTGCTATTCCCTATATTTTATCCAAGAATATACAAATTCAATATCTTTAGAACCATCATCTTTTTTATTATGTATTCTTATGTATACATCTTTTTTTATCGTATGTATTTGTGGAGATTTTGGCTACTCACCATCAAGGCCTACCAGTGAACGCTGTTGGCTAGGTTTAATTGACTTGAAAAATTTTTAGAGCAATGAATCTATTAAATTGATTGGTTTCTTTACTTAACATTTTTGTGGTACAAGCTTATGGTCCCTGTTATTTAAAATAATTATTTACCTTTAAAAATTGACTTTTTAATTGATTTTTTTGCCAAGCATGTTAATTAAAAGTTAATGAGTATAAAAGATGTTATAAAAAATTTAGAAAATCCCTAAATAAATTAATTAACTGTAGACTAATCATCATACTTAAATATTTTTAATTATATTGATTGAAAATGAAGTTGTAAAAAATTATTACTTTTTTATAAAAGAAAATTTTCTTTTCTGTACGCTGGTATATTTTAACTTTGTTGAATATAGTATCGTATCACGTGCTATAATTAAATGTGGTTTTGATATTTTTTTAAAAATGTAAGTATTTCTATATTTAGAAAACCAGTACATTTCGAATATGTCATTTCACAAGGTTTATCTGGAGCCCATGTCGCCATTCTCTTTAAGGTTTTGCTGTTTTTGTACAGAAAGCCATATAGAAAAAAATATAGTAAGTTGTTAATAATTAATCATACTCATTTTTAATTGTTTTTCTTCTTATTTGCTTACAAGTTTTCATTTTTATTTTATTTTACTAAAGGTTGGGGGAGGGGGAAGAGAGAGACTACATGACATAGGTGTAAGCAATTCCATATTATGTGCCTTCCATGCCATTAACTGTCATACTTTTATTTGTGAAAAGTACATAGAACTTTTTGATTACTTAGTTCTATATGTATTTGCGACTCAGTTACATGTTTTTTGCTGAACCATCATCAAACATGATGATGTTTAATCAGTCTCAATCAAAAATGCTCCCCTCATGAAACTAGAAAAAATTTTGTATAATCAAGTGTTTTATTATTAGGCATATTATAAATTGTTTTTATTTATTCTATATTGAAATTTATCAAAGTTATCAACTTTGATAAATTTCAATATTTTATTTTTATTTATTTACCGATATTTTAAACTATCGAGGGTTTGTTGTCATTTCAAAACAAGCACAGCCTCCTTTCAAGGAGTGTTTAATTTTAATGTTCTATTGGAATTATATCCTCAAGTTCTATTTTTTTTTTTCTTTTTCTGAAATGATTTGAAGCTATTTTTAAAAATGTTATGAAATTTCAATTACTTAAATATTTCAAGCAGCGGGTTTCGCCTCATTCTTGTAAAAACGGTTTGTGAATACAATTCTGAAAACAGTTGTTTTTTACTTTCCTGTTTTAGAATTTTCAATAAATTTAATACTTTAATACTTTAAACTCTATAAAGTTTCATAAAGAAGATGTTTTAAAGTGTTTTAAAGGTGGGTTTGAACCCACTTTAAAACACCCTAGGAGAGCTTTTTTGATGTCTTCTCTTTATTCTCCCTGACGCACAGTGATTTAGAAAAACTTGAAATTTGGCCAAAATATAGTTTTTTAAGTAGCGAAATTTAAACAATGTTATTAGCTAACTATTTTCTACAGTTTCTTATATTTCTGACGGTATAAAAAAATAAGTACTGAAATAATAGATTTAATTGTTAATTTTTTTTGAAAATGACCGAAAACAGCTCTTTTTTATCATTAAAATTTTATCATTATTAAAACTTAATTTTCTCCCTAAATACAAAACCTTTCAATTTAATTTTCATTATATACAAAGATAATAGATAGATTTATCTTAATTTATAAAAAAATGTAAACATGTATTTATACATCTTATAAAAAATGCATTTAAAAAATGCAATTTTTATGAGTTTAAACTGATTTTTATGGTGCTAGGACTTTTTACCTTAGACTTCCTTCGCAAAGCCAATTCCAATATATATATATATATATATATATATATATATATATATATATATATATATATATATATATATATATATATATATATATATATATATATATATATATATATATATATATATATATATATATATATATATATATATATATATATATATATATATATATATATATATATATATATATATATATATATATATATATATATATATATATATATAACAAATTGTCAATGATAAAGAAGTTGTAATCAATAAAATGAAATTGAAACTTGAAATCCTTGAGAAAAACAAAATTTGTTTAAACGACACTAACAGTAAGATTTCAAAATACAGCGACTTTGCAGCAGCCTTAGCAAAACCAGGATTACAAGCTAACACAGCTAATGTTAGTGCCATTTCTGCAAATGCTAAAGCCACTGAAAACAAAGCTAAAAAAGCTATTTTTTTAGGCATGTTTTTCTTTAATACTTTAGACCAGATTGCGGACGAATTCACAACCGAAAAAGTAAAAGAAATAGTATCATCTTTAAAAATTAATGCAAAGATTGTACTTACTCGAAGAATCAAGCCCTAATTTAGTCCAACTAATGATGCATTAAACAGCTCAAATACCAGAAACACCCAAAATTTAATTATTGTTGAACTCGACAGTGCAGAATCCAGAAACATGGTATTAGCAGCAGCACCAAATCTTTCCAAAACGGAACACAAGAATGTTTTTATCAGGCCTGATCGAACAACTGCGGAGCAAGCTGAGTTTAACAAGCTTAACTTTGAGAGGAAAGAGGCAAACAGAGATCTTGAAAAAAATGGTAACCTTGATAAACCATTTCGATTTGTGATCCGCAGCGATAGGGTCCGTTGCATCTATGTATCTAAGACCGTTGAAATTAACGGCCGTTCAATACTTGGCAAAAAGCCCATATTGCTCGCTCGAAACCAGTCAATACAGAATAATATCGAGTGTACTAATATATCATCCACCTCAGCTCAAAGCTATTCAAACCAGCCATTAAATACTTATATACGCCAAAAAAGTAACTCAAATCGTTTATACTGTTACTACACAAATGCTTGTTCACTGAACAACAAACTGTTTTTGCTTGAAACCTTGGAGTACACTTTTAAATACGATGCTGTTTTTATAAGTGAAACTTGGGCTAACATCAACAGCTCAATGCACATGCATATTATAAACTATACTGCAACAACAGGGAAGGTCGTGGAGGTAGTGTTGCAATCTATATAAATGATAAACTAAATTCGTTTGAAATGAATATGCATCCATTAAACTGCAAATCTGTTGAACAAATATGGTGTACTGTAATATTAGAAGAAGAGAACATTTTGCTAGGGTGTATGTATAGACCTCCTCCTAAACACAATGATGATATCAATGCACGCTTAAATCTTGAACAAGCAGTGTTAGCATCATTAGTTTTGGCGTCGAATGCAGTCCAGAATAAAAAGTTTATTGGAATGTGTTTAGCCGGAGATTTCAATTTTAATAAGTTAACATGGAACAAAGGCGTAGCATACAAAATGGAGGAGCCACTTTATCAGATCATTGATTTGTACATACTCTTGAAGATCGCTATATATTTCAAGTGGTTAATTTTCCGTCATTCTGCAACTCAAATAGCGAATATAAAAGTTTTCTTGATTTAATTCTTACTGAATCATCCAATCGCATCTACAATATCGAACCTCTTCCTCCGCTTTGTAATACCTCCAATCAATACCACCTGTCTATTGAATGGTATCTAGCTACCTCCGACACTATAAAAAGACCTCTTTTTGTGCAATCGAATTTGTACTATAAACTAGCAGACTTCAAAAATCTGAATCTTGATTTCAAAAATATTAACTGGAATGTTTTATTTACTTCTAAGAACACATCGCAATGTTACGAAATTTTTCTCATTGAGTACAATCGTTTGTGCAATAAATGGATACCTTGTGGTAAAAAATTAATTTATAAAACTCAACTACCCTGGATGAATTATTGCAAAAAAGAAACATTTATGGATTTTAGTCCAGCGAACCAGATCCCGTATTATACCAGTTCTACGCTACACTAAGCAATGCGTCAGAAACTATGAAAATACAATAGTTCACAACAATTCCAAGAAACTACTATTTAGCAATGTAAAATCAAAGCAAAAAATCAAAAATTAAATCAACGCTATGTATGATTCAAATAATGATACTTTTACCTCCTGAGATAATTAATATTTTAAACTCATATTTTAAATCTGTCTTTGTTAACGAAGATCTTGTTTCTCTTATGCCGGACTTTTAACATCAAACCACAAGCTTTGTTTCGGAAGCAGTGGTTTCTTTGGAAAAAGTAATTTCAAGTCTCAGTAAACTAGATCAATATAAAGTTCCAGGTGAAGACGGTGTGGATTAGCACATTCTTTAAGAACCCATGGGTTCTTAAAGAATGTGCTAGTACAATAGCGTACCCTCTGACAAAAATATTTCACAGCTCACTTCAAGAAGGTTCTTGATTTTGCTAAGGCTTTTGACATTGTGCCACATCAACGTCTTATACATAAACTAGAAGCCTTCGGTATCACTGGAAAACTACTTTGCTGGATTGGTGACTTTCTCACTAACCGAAAACAGAGAGTTGTGTTTGGGGAGTACAAGTCCAGCTGGGCAAACGTAACGTGTTTAAAACAACTGTGTTTATATCATTTTGTTAAAATTTGTATTCATAATTTTAATACTATTATTTTTAAAATTTGTATTCATAATATTAATACTATTACTCAATTTAGAATTTGTTCAAACAGAATAAAAAGGTTTACAAGTATAAATATTATTTTTATTTGGAATTTCAGTTTGACAACAAATGTATTAATATTTTGATAGTACCTAACCTTAGTAACCTATTACAGAAAACTAGCATGGTAGTCTGGTAGTGTATTGTTTGTTATTAAGTGCAGATAATAATAATTTCTAATTTGAAAATATTTATTTAATTTCTTTAGTAATAATTATTATAATATATTGCTGCAGCTGCATAAACCAACAACTGAATGATAAGTTTGTATAATATGGTATTGAGTTTTGATTTTCTCATAATATTTCAGTTATCATTGAAATGGCAGCATCATCTCGTGTTGCTATCTCTACACGACTTCAAACCAAAATCTTTTTAATTGGACAAACAGAGCCAAATCTTCCAGATAAAGTTCTTCCCTTAACATCTGATGTTTTAAAAACATTTTTTTATCATCTTAATTGAACCAAAAAGTCAGTGCCTGAAAGTCTTAAAACAACTGTTGATGAACTGATTATTATTTGGAATAAAGCCCGTATTCCGACAGCATTTCATCCGAATGTAGTCTTAAAGTTGAAAACTTTAGTCCAGGAATTTAAATTAATAAAAAAAAAAAAATCCAGATTGTCAGATTCTCAGAAATTGAGAGAGAAATCATTTACAGACACCATTGGCCTACTTTTTGACATTGCCCACAAGGATGCTGAAACCATGATCAGAATTGAAGAAGATAAAGAATTTTTATTGGATCAGAGATGTCAGAGAAAAATGGTGATGTTTGGAGAGGACAAAGAACTTTCAAAATTAGAAGAAAGAAATGAAGCAAGGAAACAAGCAGAGAGAGAACGAAAGCTAAAAGAAGAGCAAAGACAATCTGGTGCGAGTGCAATAGTTCCTGTTATTGAACCTTTACATGACGAAAGTTATAGTGATGACAACGATAACGATGCTGTTGATAATGACAAAATGGTTGATAGAGATTTTAAGATAGAAATCCCTGTTTATTACAGACAACAAGTCAGTAAAGCAAGTTCTTCAGGGTCAGCTGAATCAAGTTTAGCAAGTACTCCAAAACGACAATGTATCTTAGATACAATTCTTGACTCGCCTGATGTTTCATCAACATTAGACAGAATTAATCTATCTGACACAAAATTTACTATACTAGCAGCAGCAATTGCAAGGGCTGGTGGACAGAACCTCGATGATGGATCATTGTCACGTTCTACATTCCGTAGAAAACGAACCTATCATCGATCAAATATTGAAGCCACTGTTCGAACTGAATTCTGCGATTTGGACAAACCACCATTAATCGTCCACTGGGATGGCAAACTGATGATAGATCGTACAAATTCTGCAGCCCCTAAAGCAAATGTTGACCGGCTATCTGTAGGTGTGACAGGTCACAATGTTGACAAAATACTTGGAACAGCAAAACTATCAGCTGGAACTGGAGAAGCCCAAGCAAAAGCAGTTATTCATCTGCTTAATTTCTGGGACATAATTGGTGATGTTATTGGAATGAGTTTTGATACTACAGCCTCTAACACTGGCTCCAAAAATGGTGCATGTGTAGTTCTAGAGAAACATATAGGTAGAAATTTGTTATATTTCGCTTGCAGACACCATGTTCATGAGATCATAGTAGCAGGAGTGTTTGGATCACTATTTGGACCATCATCTGGTCCCAACATACCTCTTTTCCAGAGATTTCAGCAATATTGGCCCAAAGTTAATCAAGGAAATTTTAAACCTCTGGATGATATTCGAATGAAAATACCCCTGGTGCAAGAACTACAAAATGAAGTGATTGCATTCCTCAAAGAAAACCTGCATGTTAAAATGCCAAGGGATGACTACAAAGAAATCATGGATCTCTGTCTGTTAATACTTGGAAAACTGCCTGATCAAGAAGAGAAAAATTATCATTTCAAGATCCCTGGTGCTTATCACATGGCTCGCTGGATGGCCAAGGTTATTTATTGTTTTAAGATTTATTTATTTCGTGAAGAGTTCAAGTTGACCACAAAAGAGGAAAAAAATCTCTGTGAATTTTGCTTATTTGCTAGTCTGGTTTATGTAAAATCTTGGATATCATGCACAAATGCCAGCGATGCTCCAGTTAATGACTTGTTTCTGTTTCAGCAACTTAAGCAGTTTGCAGTTGTGAATAAAACGATTTCCGAAGCAGCAGTCAAGAACTTTCAAAACCATTTGTGGTACCTTTCACCAGAATTGGTCCCACTAGCTTTGTTTTCAAACAAACTTCAAACGGAAGAGAAGCGAAAAATGATTTCCAACATGAAATTTCACGGTGAGAACTGGTCTGAAAGGTTGATCAAATTAAAGAACATTGAAAGTCTAGAGAAGAAATCTCTGGACATGCTGGTGACATCAGTTTCAGCAAGTGCGTTGCGGTCAATGAAGGTTGATATTGATTTTCTGTTCAACAACGATCCAGCTACCTGGAATGATTCCCCAGAATACCAAGAAGGAAAAAATTTAGTATATTCATTGAAAGTAGTAAATGATGCTGCCGAACGATCTGTGGCTTTAATGTCGATGTTTAATGAATCGATTACAAGGAATGAATCTGAAATCCAGAGGTTAATTCAGGTGGTTGAGGATCACAGAAAGCGAGTGCCAGATGCCAGAAAGTGTACTCTGAAGAGTTATAGTCCTCGCTAGCATTAACATTGCACGAACTATAACATTACGATAATTAAATGTTAATTGCTCATATGTTTTTTTTTTTATAATTCGTATTTTATTCAATGACAAAGAGTCAAAAATCCTAGTGTTTTATTTTGGAAAAATTCTGATATAACAAAAACCGCAGAACTTTAGTCGTATTGCAGTATTTTATTTCATTAATTTCTCTGCTAATAAACCAGTCTAAAGTGGATGTGGATTGTAATTTGTATTCAGAATTTAACATTTAGAGATAATTAAAACTGATCAAATCTGAAAAATCTAATTAACCGGGTTTTATAAATTTGTGGAACTTTGTTACTTTTTCCATGTTTTTCACATTTTTCGTAAAACTTTATGGTCATTGAGCACCCCCTAAACATTATCTGATTGGAAAGATTTTTTGCACAGTTAATTACTATGTCAAATGGCACAAAATAAACAACTATGCAATCAAATCTGAAAAAAAATTTTTTTTGGACAGCCCTAATATATATATTGGAAATGGCTTCGCGAAGGAAGTCTAAGGTAAAAAGTCCTAGCACCATTAAAATCAGCTCAAACTCATAAAAATTGCATTTTTTAAATGCATTTTTTATAAGATGTATAAATACATGTTTACATTTTTTTATAAATTAAGATAAATTTATCTATTATCTTTGTATATAATGAAAATTAAAATGAGAGGTTTTGTATTTAGAGAGAAAATTAAGTTTTAATAATGATAAAATTTTAATGATAAAAAAGAGCTGTTTTCGGTCATTTTCAAACAAAAATTAACAATTAAATCTATTATTTCAGTACTTATTTTTTTATACCGTTAGAAATATAAGAAACTGTAGAAAATAGTTAGCTAATAACATTGTTTAAATTTCGCTACTTAAAAAACTATATTTTGGCCAAATTTCAAGTGTTTCTAAATCACTGTGTGAAGTAGTCAAAAAAAACTTTTTTGTATCCACCCATAGAAATTTTTTATACCCACCAGTGACTATGAGAAACTTATAGTTAGAAAATTATTAGTTAGGAAAAATAAAGCGAGTGCTTAATTACTTTATCATTTATATTTAGAATTTTTTTTTTCTTATCATTAGTTTTTTTTTTTTTTTTTTTAAGAAAAATAATAATTTAACGGTTTAAAAAAATACCCTACTTATGAATTAAGATAATGTTACAGTTAGCTCAGAATTTAATTCATTGCAAAATAAAAATAGGATACTTCTAGACAAACATTCTGACCCGGATATTAATTTCAAAATACTAATTTTTTATATTTTGACCAAGGACTAGATGCAAATTCATTTTCAATTTTGCATTTAAATATTTGGAGTTTTTCAAAAAACTTTGAATTATTTAAGCAATTTTTATGCGAGGTTAAATTTAATTTTTAAATTATTAGTCCGAGACAAATACAAGTTTTCAGCTACCAAATTATAAAGTGATTTATCAAATTAGAGGATCTAGGAAGGAGGGGGTTTGTGTGTATTTATAAGTAATTCTTTATTATACAAGCTAAAAAACGATTTCTGCTCAACGTGTGGAAATAATAAATATAATCACAAAAAACATTATCATCCACATTTTATACAGACCACCTTCCGGCTCAATAAAACAATACGAAAATCATATTAAAAACATAATTAATAAAAAAAAACCAAAATAAATTAAGCAAAAATAAAAGCATTTATTTTGTAGGTACCTTGACATGAACATGAGTCATTTAAATATAAATATAAATAATTTCTTCAACGTCATATATAAAAATTCCACTAATTAATAAACCCACAACTATAATAATAATAGAGAATAACTAGAGAAAGCGCAACAGTTATATAACAAATAATCACCAATGAATTCAAATCAAAAATCAAAACAGCAATATTTAAATGCGACATTTCAAATCACTTCCCTGTATTTCTTACCTCACAAAAATGTGATAACATCTATGCACAAAAAGTTAAAAAAAAATACGCAAAATACAAATGAAAAATCCATAAAAAATTTTAATACTCTTTTATCAGATTTAAATTGGAATGACCTACTTGATATTGAACACACAGATAAGGCATACGATAAGTTTATAGATAAATTACAATACGGCATTTCCTGTAGTTACAATATGTGTGAAAAAAAATCCGTGGATAACGCCTGGAATTATAAAGTCATCAAAAAAAAAGCAACAACTGTATAATAAGTCAGGGGCGGGTTTAAGGGGGGGGCTAAAGGGGTAGTAGCCCCCCCCCTTGGGACAATGTTATATATTTTTTAAAACGAATAATAAAATATATCAATGATCTTTATATGCAAAAGTTATGCATAAATGCATATACATAAGTTATGCAACATAACTTCGTTTTAGTTTTATTGGAAAAACGCTTGAATGCTTCTTGCATTTTTAAGTTAATAAGTTTCTTAACCATAATGCATTGCAACTTAGATTGTTATTATAAAGCGGTGTCATATAGTTTGCATTGTAGTTTATTCTTCTGTATTTGTTTATAGCCGTGCTTTTATTTTTGTTTTTTAGTTTTAAATTTAATTTTTTAAATTTTAAAGGATATTTTTAAGTTTTATGTGTTGTATGTCATGTGTTTTGTTTAAAGTTTTACACAAAATTTTTAACAAATGAGCAATGCCAATGGAAATGGTAAAAACCCAGCTAATGCAAAAAGAAAACAAGTCAATATTTCTACATATTTTAACAAGAAACACATTTTATCAGAACAAGTTAATAAAACAGAGAACTTAACCATTCCGATACCGTGCACTTCTCAATTATCTGAAAATGATAAAAACACTGCTTGCAGTATCGAAAAAGATATTTTAGAACCTTTAACTTTTATTGAGGATATTGGATATTATATAAACTCAAAGTCTTTAAATCAGAATACAAGATATAGATTAGTTAAAAAAAATTGGTTGCCTGGATCTGATTTTATTTATCCTTTTTCAACACATGTTAAAAAAGGCAAAGAAGTAAAGCGATACTTAAATCAATCTCACTTAATGAAATTCCCTTGGTTAGTATATTCATCATTAAAATCTGGGTTATTCTGTAAATTTTGTGTACTTTTCCTTGTTAACAATACTGGAGGATTAAGAAATACTGAACCTTTAAAAAAATTAGTCACTGTACCATTAAATACATTTGCTAAACTATTAGGAAAAGATGGCGATCTAGAATCCCACCAAAATAATTTATATCACAAAAATGCAATTTTACAAGCTAATGAGTTTTTAATCCGTTATGAACAGCCAGAAAGAGAAGTTCTAAACTTGATTGACAGCGAAAGAAAGAGGCAAATAGTTGAAAATAGAGAAAGAATTACTCCTATTATTGAGTCAATAATTTTTTTAGCTAGACAAAACATTCCTTTAAGAGGGCATAGGGATGATGGAGAATTATTAATTAATTCTAGTTCAAAAACATCCGTTATCAATGAAGGGAACTTTAGAGAACTTTTAAGATTCCGAATAAAATCTGGTGATAAGATATTAGAAAATCATCTTAACACAACTCATGCCAAAGCTACATATATAAGTAATACTATTCAAGAAGAATTAATAGAATGCTGCAAAGAAGAAATTATTTATAAAATATTGACAGATATTCAATGTAATAAGTTTTATAGTATTTTATTAGACGAAACTACAGATGTATCACATTCATCTCAAATGACACTAATTTTAAGATATATTTTTGATGAAAAAATAAAAGAAGATTTTGTTTCACTCATAAATTGTCACACATACTTTTATAATACGCAAAAGTCAAACCAGGAGGAACATATCAATCATAGCGAAGAATGTGTAGAAAATTATGAAAGCACTATTATTGAACCAAAACTCACAGGTGAAGTTCTTGGAAAAATAGTCGTTAATATTCTAAAAAGTTTAAATTTAAACTTGAAACACTGTGTTGGAATTGCAACAGATGGTTGCTCTATTATGACATCCACAGTTCGTGGTGCTGTTAAATATATTCAATCAAATGCAACTCCAAATGCAGTTTATAGTTCATGTACGAATCATTGTTTAAATTTATCAATTTCTAAATCATCTAGTGTCATGGAAATTAGAGACTCTATTGGTATTATTAAAGAAACTGTTAAGTTTTTTAATATGTCAGCCAAAAGAAATCATGTTCTTAAAATAGTTTTTGGTAAAGAAAAAAATTTAATGAGTTTATGTGAAACAAGATGGATTGAAAGACACGATAGTGTTTTAATATTTAAGAATTCTCTACACTATATCATTAAATCTCTGAACCTTATAACTGAATGGCAAGATAATGATTCATCAGTAAAAGCTTATTCTCTTTTAAATTCATTAACTACATGTCAATTTATAATATCATTATTTATACTATCAGATTTACTCAACTTAACGTCACCTGCAAGTAAACTACTTCAAAGTGTTCAAAAAGACCTGCATTTTGCAGAAGATTGCTTTAAGGATATTATAAATATTATGGAAAATAGGCGGTCTACTTGTTATATAAATTTTAAAACAATATTTATAGAAAGTAAACAACTTATGGAAAAATTGGATGTGGAAGTTACCTCGTATTACTAAGCATCAAATACACAGACCAAATATAAATACTTTAACCGTAGAAGACTACTTTAGAATTTCTGTTTATAATCCACTGTATGATCATGTCCTTGCTGATTTAAAAGATAGATATTTAAGTAAGAAAAATTTAACTGTTTATAAATTATTACTTCTTATACCAAGCCTCGTTGTTGCTATCAAGTTGCATGATATGAATAATATTGCAGACATTGTTGCTAAAGAATACTCATTTATTTGCATAGAAAAACGACAGTTTTCTTCTGAACTTGATTTGTGGATTACAAAATGGACCAGAGTTAAAAATGAAGGTAAATATTAAATCTATTAATAATTTATTTCAGGCTAAATTATCTAAATTATAAGAATTTAATCTCTTAATTTCAAGGAGGTTATTTACCATCTACAGTCATTGATGGTTTGGATTGTTGTCCAGATATATTGTTCCCAAGTATTAAAACAATACTTTTAATTATTGGTTGTCTGCCCATTAGCATTGCATCAGCTGAAAGAAGTTTTTCTTCTTTGCGAAGGTATATCTACATTCAAAATTAAAATATCAAATTAATAACCGAATAATCTTGTTTTTAACTAAAATGATTTAAATCTAGATTAAAAGATTGGTTACGATCCCGAATGAGTCAAGATAGATTGAATGGTTTAGCTTTACTTTATGTTCATCGGGACAAAGAAGTGTTAACAGACAGCGTTATTGAACGGTTTTCAAAAGTGAAAAAAAGAAACATTGAATTTATATTGTAATGTTCAGAAAAACGTTTTAGTTATTACTTATGTTTCTTTTTAAAAATGGTTTCCGGAAAAAACTGACATCAATTAAACTTTAGTTGGTAACAAATAAGAAATTAATAAACAAGCCGTTTTAAAAAGCTTGGCATGGGTAAGAAAAGTTATTAAGCACGCATTAGGTTCTCTCCTATATTAAGCACGCGAGAGAATGAGTAGAACCATTAAGAGTAGTCCATAATTTACGTCAACCAACTTTAACAAATTTTACCCCCATCGTAATGCTTTTGTAACAAGATCCGTAGTTTAAAGACGACCCTTTATGTGAATTAATATGTTAGAGACAAATACGACTAAATAGACGTAAAATACGACTAGGTAAATTTTTTAAAATTACGCCCCCCCCCCCCCCCCCCATGGTAAGTGACCAAACCCGCCCCTGTAATAAGTTTCTCAAAATAAAAAAACTTCAATTAAGAAACTAATTACAAAAATTATAAACGTGTTTTTGAGATGGTCATTAAAAAGTCAAAGAAATATTACTATACCGAACATTTAATAAAACATAAAAATGATCCAAAAAATACTTGGAACATAATTAAGGAAGTAATTGGCACGAAACAAACTGACGGAAATAGTCTTACTATAAAACTAAACATTGAAAATAAAACTATTACAAATAAATCTTTAATTGCTGAAACACTTAATCAATATTTTGTCAGTGTAGGTTCCACTTTAGCGTCGAAAATAGAAACTACTGAAGTAAACTTTGAGTCATATTTTACTCCTAATAAGATGGATAATCATGAAATTACTGAAAAGGAACTTTTAGATGCAGTATATCTTTTAAAACTAAAAAAAAAGTGTGGGGTATGATAATAATAGTAGGAATGTAATTAAAAAATCGATAAAATACTTAACAATCCCTCTTTTACATACTTTTAATCTATCTTTAAAAATAGGTATTTATCCGGAGACACTTAAAATTGCGACGTGGAATCAGGTTTTTAAATGTGATAATACAGATGAAGCTTTTAATATTTTTCTAAAAACATTTCTTGATATATATAACAAAACCTGCCCATATGAATTAAAAATAATTTTAAAAAAAAACAATACTATATCCTTGGATGAATAAAACTCTACTAAAATGTTAAAAAAATAAACAAAAACTTTACAATAAATTTTTGAAAGACAGAAGTGAAGATAATGAAAAGATATACAAAAAATATAAACGGTTTTACGAAAATCTTCTCATGAAAGCTAAAAAAAACTATTATAGTGAAGAACTTACAAAAAACAAATTCGATGTAAAAAAAACATGGGATGTAATTAATAATATAATGGGAAGAAACAAAATAACTACGGCTTTACTGCCTCAAAGAATAAATACCAATAAAACTGTTATTTATTCTCCTTTAAAAATCTCGAATGAGTTAAATAAATACTTTAAAAATATTGGCCCGAACCTTGCTAAAAATATTATAACCACACCCAACTCATTTCAATTATATCTTTAATCGTTAAATGACGTAATACTTCACGATAAAGAATATGAAACAGCCTTTTCTTTTCTTAAAAAAAATAAATCACCTGGCTTTGATGACGTTTCTAGTAATAAAGTTTTTTAAACAAAAACTACATTTCCAGACCTTTGATTCATATTATAAAACTTTCAATTAATGAAGGTATTTTCCCTGAAGCACTAAAGTTGGCAAAAGTATGCCCAATTTACAAAAACAATGATCAATCAGAAATCTCTAATTATAAACCTGTATCAGTACTTTTTGTATTTTCCAAAATATTTGAACGTGTAATCTATAATAGAATTTATAACCATTTTAATGAAAATAATTTATTTTACAAAAAACAGTTTGGTTTTCGAAAAACCCATTCAACTGAACACGCAATAATTGAAATAGTAGACCAAATTACTAAAGGATAACAATAACTTTACTCTAGGATTATTTATTGACCTATCAAAAGCATTTGATACGGTTGATCACCTCATTCTTTTAGAAAAAATTAAACACTATGGAGTAGTAAATAAAATCTATGATTGGTTAAAAAGCTACCTCACTGAAAGAAAACAATATGTTATTAATAAGGAATCAGGTGAACTAAAAATTATGTGTGGAGTTCCGCAAGGGTCAATTCTTGGTCCCTTGCTGTTCTTGGTCTATGTAAACGATTTGCATAATGCTTCAGCAAAACTTAACGCGATAATGTTTGCTGACGACACAAATCTTTTCTTATTGAACAGTGACATTAGGCAACTTTACTCTGACATGAACTATGAATTAAGGAATGTCAGTGAATGGTTTAAGACTAATAAACTGTCACTCAATGTAGATAAAACTAAGTATACTCTATTCCATAAAAAATCACAACAGGAAAACTTCCCTTAAAATTACCAAATTTAATTTTAGATGATAAACTAATCGAAAAAAATGAGTCAATAAAATTCTTAGGAATTCTTATTGATGAAAATTAATCATGGCTTCCTTACATAAATTATATCCAATCAAAAATTAGTAAAACAATTGGTTTGATGTACCGTATTCGCCCATATGTAACATCAGAAAACTGAAACTAGTATATTTTGGCCTAATACATTGTTTTATTTACTATTCCAATATTACATGGGCTAGTACTCAACCAACAAAACCTAAAAAAATATTTTCTCTACAAAAACATGCATGCAGACTTATATATAAGAAAAAAAAAAAAATGAACATGCAAAACCACTAATGAAAGACATGCAAATGATGAGTATATATGAAGTTAATATTTACAAACACTTAATTTTTATGTATAAATATAATAACAGCCTGATTCCAAAAACCTTTAATAATAAATTTACGAAAAATGTTAACAATAATTACTCTCTTAGAATAAATCAATGGAATACTTATAAATTCCCTAGAATTAGGAGCAAGTATTCTGAATATGGAATAGCATACCGTGGACCGAAACTATGGAACACATTTCAAAAAAGTAAACATTTAAATACGGTAAAATCACTAAACTCCTTTAAGTTTCTAATAAAAAATGAAATTTTTAAACATTATAAATAATTTTTTAATTTTTCTAAATGAACATCGAATTCCGTTATTCTTAGTTTTTTCTATTTTTATTTTTTTGTTTGATTGTCTCTTATTTTTGTCTTTAAAATAATTTGTCAGTATTTTAAATGACTATCGTTAAAATTATACTGATACTATTTACTTTCTTTCTTTAAATGTAAATATTTATGAAAGTTTTTTATCTTTTTATTATATTGGAACTGTACATAGTATTTTTAACAATCTTATTCTATTTTAAACTTGTAAAGCCCACATAGGGGCTCTATGAAAAGATTGTGGTGACTTTAGTCATCCATATCTTCTTTGAGCCCCTGCCTGTTTTTTATAAATCAATTTTTTTTTTGTATGTAAATGTTTCTTTGTAACTATAATTTCTTATTACATAAATAGCAAATATATATTTAAAAATATATATATATATTTTTATATACATATGCACACACACATATATATATATATATATATATATATATATATATATATATATATATATATATATATATATATATATATATTTATATATTTATATACAGTGGCGGCCGGTGACAATACACTTTGGTGGAGCCAGGAAATATTAACCGAACAATATCGCAACGACTTACTATCAGCGTAATCGATGCTTTGGTGTTTGTTAGGGCGCTAACGCTTTTTGATTAGTTGAAAGAGTTAAGAGCTAGCATACTTTCAAAAATAAAGTATTTAATGACATTGCATCTTTTAAACCTACATAAAAACCAGCAAAAACTGACTGAAAACTGCCCTAATAGTTTAAAAGTGTCTCGTTTTAAAGGAATAAAACACCGTTCAGCATCAGCTGTAGACACAGGCGTGACCAAAACAATCTCTATCAACTTTGATACTTCAGAAAATGTTTCAACCAGGTTATTTTCATGCATAATTGGGATAGAGTATTAATAGTGCCGTTATCACTAAAAACAGCATTTTCAACATCGCGGTTAATTCCGACATCAACTTAACTTCACTTAGTATTGGTTAGTTATTTTAATATTTTATATATGATTCCGAGGAAAATGTTGTACATTGAAATTGAAATTTTTCGGATCCCAATGACGAGAATCGTTTAGCCAATAAACTGTCAATTTTGTTCATGTTAATTTATCTTATTAATGAACCTAAAAATTGATAAATAAGATAACTTTAAACTATATTGTAACTAAGACTTTGGCATGATTTAAAAGCAAACTTTACCAACAGTAGTTTAGTCAAGAAGGGCTTCTTAATTACCGATCGATAAAATAATAAAGAATGTAACATTACATATACATTAAACTCTCTGATAGGTTCACATAAAGCTTTCTGAGAATGGCGAAAGGGCCAACAAAAACAAAAAAGATACTTTTACAACATTAAAAAATTTTTAAACATGTTTTTTAAATATTTTTTTCATAATTCAACACATATTTTACTTAATTAAATCCATAATTCTTAAAATACAACATTTACAATGTCAGTCATAAGTAATAGTAAACTTCACAAGACTATTTACATTGTCAAAGATGCTTTAAGGATTTCATGTAATTAAAGATAAAAACTTAACATCTGTTTGTAAGCATACATAACAATACTTAAATGTTTATATAGCTTTAGTTATTTGGCTTCAGCTTTAACCCAAAAAAAAAAAACATTTCAATAAAATATTGATTATTTTATTTCTATGGTAATGGTAAATGTCAAACATTTTAAAATAATCTAAACTTTGTATATTTTTTTAATTAGTGCCTTTTTGGAAGTATCAATTATTGAAGCTGCATTAAGAAATGTAACAGTACCATCAGTGGTACAGTTTTTGTGATTGAAAAAAAAATGTTCTTTATATCTTCTGTTGTTTAAGTTGTTTGTACCTTAGTTGTATCGAACTAATAATAATATTGACTAATTTTAAATTATTTCTTGAAAACCCAGTTGCATATTTTTGTTGATAAAAAACTCTCTAAAACTTATGATTGATGCTTATCATCATGGTTGAAGTTGGCTCTGCTTCAGCGCTGATCTAATTGGCAACTTAAAAGGGAGAACGACTCAACTGCCACCAAACAATGTAAACAATTTTCAATAGCTGATTCATTATGCTGCAGAATATAATACATAAGCTATTCGGAAAAAATAAACTTCAGCAATCCCTCATTGAGAATAGAAAAAGAATTTCAAAAGTACAAACAGTTTGTAGCTCTTTTAATATTTGTAGAAATGACTAAGCTTTCTTATATCACAATATATGAACTTGCTAAACATTGCCATACACTTGCGATACGTTTGTTCAATTAATACACAAATCAAAATTCTCATTAATATGGCTGAGCCACTATTTTTTCCCTGTAAGATAAAAAAAAAAGCGTTATAAATTAAAAAAAAATAAAACAATATATGCCTGAAAATGTAGTTAACTAACAAAATTTATAAAATAATCAAGAATGTTGATTATAAAAGAAATACGAAACTTTTTCATGATATTTTAAAATCAATTTTCTAAACTGTTCAATTTCTCTAGAACTTCTAAACTTATAATTTTATTCTTTTTATCATTATTATTTCTGCTATAATTATAGAATAAAATGAGTTGTCCTAGAAAATATAGAAAATGTTCCTGAAAATAATATAAATTAATTTTTTTTTACCTAACTGTATCTCTTTAAAATGTTTATGTCAAACCAACATTTATACCAGTAATTTCTGCTACATTATTTTAAATATCCTGTTTTTGCCATGTTCCTATTCCTATTATTCTATACTCCTAATAACTACATGGTAAATTTTATATCTACATATCCAGGTGAAGAAACCAATATTGTAATATTAACACTGGTAATATTTTTATATTAACACTGTTAATATTGTGATATTAACATTGTTAATAATATTAACAGTGTTAATATTCACAGTAAAATTGCAATATTAACAATGTATGATGTTTACAACATTATTTTTACAAATGTTTACATTTAATGTTATAAAGTTTCCTAATATTACTGTACCTTATTGAGTCAACAAAACTTCTGACTTTTTGCAGCAGTAAATTCTTCACTTTTTAAATCGAGAATTAAAAATGGTGGATGAAATTTTACAGCTTAGTGATGTTTTTAAACTTCTTTTTTTCTCGGTGTCGCGTTAAATAAGTAGATACAGAGCAAAGCTACCGTTAGGTAGGTTAAATCTATCCTTAAATAAGTAGTCTTGTTTCCGTTAGGTATAAACTCAAAAAACAAAAATAATCATGTTTTAAAATTTTTTTAAATTATATAATTAAAATGCGAGTCTATAATTACTCTGTTGAAGATGTTTAGCAGTCTCTGATGGAATAATAAATTATTATAATAAAAAAGTGCCAACTTTGTGGTATGTGTATATATAACCCACTATTTAAGTTAAACTTTTATATAATTTATGATTAAGAGTTTATTATTATTGTATATTTTATATTATTTTATGTTTCTGAAGTTAATTTTATACTATGTCTCAGCATCTCAAAAGTCACAGTTGTTTTAGAACTTCCATTTTATGCATTGACTTATTTGTCGATTTTGCTCAGAATTATTAGTCAATTTTGTTATGTATTTAAGAGTTGCAATTAAGTATTACTAGAAATACTTATTGAAAACAATCTAAGACCAAATTAACTGTAAATTTATTATGGATTTGAATCTAATTTTTAGAAAGTGACCCTAGGTACAGTTTAAAAAAAGCTTATTGTACCTAGGGTTACTAATTTTTAAACCCTTTTACTTGATGGAATTTTATTAGTATAAGTCAATATACTTATACTAATACAAAGTAATTAGTATAGAGATCTGATCGTATCAGTTTTGCCTTCTTTAGACAAGTCTGGGGACTTGAATTTGGGCACTAAAAAAATCTGGCTATAGGTACACAAACTTCCCTTAGACCTTATTGGACCTCTTGCCTTAATAAAACTTGAAAAAAATATATTATTACAATTACTGATAATTGAAGTAAATATATTGAAAAATTAACAATTTATGCAACTACTTTATTTTATAGATTTTTGGTACTCTTCAAAAAACTCTAAAATTTTAGATTATTTGATAAAGTCTGCTTATTTTCCTTAAACCAATCAATGAGAAAAAAGGTTCAGAGTAAACTGGTAGCGGTAAAGGTTTGAAAAAAGCTATTTGTTAATGATAGTATCGTTGTAAAAAGGGGCTGTCGAAGTTCAAATTTTTCTAAAGTTTTCTTTAAAGTTTGTCAATACAGTCTAAAGACAAGGCCTTAGATATTTTAAGAGACTCACCTTGCTGGCTTGATGATACCTTGATTGATATAGCACAAAGTTTGTTTTTATATCAGTTTTCTAAAATGTTTGGGTTTCCAAGTTTAAAATATCTGGATTTTTTGCATTTTTAGTTGTTTTAATTCATGTGGTCTTTCAGAAAGTTACAGTGCAAACGATTAATGTTAGAAAATCATATTGGGTGTTTCTAAGTAATGTGTCCTGATGTTGTTTTACATTGGAAGTGTGTTTAGTTTTATGATTCACTCTTTAATAGTTTAAGTAAAGGTGATGTGCCATTGTTAGTGCATAGAGTTGCACATGAAAATGATTGTGATTTTTTCTTAGAAAGAAATGCAATGGTTTTGTATAGCAGTATCAACCTAAGTTTAGTTATATAAAAAGATAATGACATGCGGTAGCATTACCTGAAATGTATTGAGAATGGTAAATTAGAGATGTTTCCTTTTGTTACTGTGTTATACTGTCATAAACAGTTTGTCTTTAGTACTATCAATGTTGTGAATATATCCTGTTATTTCTACTGTTTTTGTTTTTATGACATATTTGAATATTTAAATTCAATCAATATACATAAATATGTTTTTTTGTTTTTTATTGTTGATTTGTTTATGTACCTTATGTTCCAGTTAATATTTAAAAAATTCATTACTTAATTTATTTTTGTAAGTGTCTTATAGATGTCTAAAGTTATACAATTGGCTAATTTAGGTCAACTATTGTTTGTTCTTTATTTTGTTATTGACATGATGATTTGTTTTGCTCACTTTGTAGTTGTTTTTTTCTTACTGTCATCAGTTATTCAACTGGGGTTATTGATATAAGATATAGTCAATAGGTACAGTTATTTAAGTCAGTTCTTTATTTACATACATTTTGTTGCAGTTGCAGTTGATTATAGCTACTATTACAACTACACCAAAAGTAGTATTTAAAAATATGGCTATGTAATTTTTAATTATAATGAGATATTTGATCAATTTTTTATAAAATATTGTGAAAGTATAGACTATTCTGGCATTGATATATCTTTGATGGGTGGACATAAGAGTATAACTGCATTTTTGACCATTTAACGATTTATATGAGAAAATGTGTCTTGTGTATGCCGGTGTAGTAGGCAGGATTGACTTAACGGTAGCGTAAACTGTACAGTTAGCCGTACCGAAAGGTAACAAACACTGTACAGTACTCGCTGCCTAGGTGCAAATCACTGTACAGTAATTCCTACCGGCCAGGCACCAAACACTTAACTTAGGTAACATGTACTAACGGCAAAGAAAACGTGTTTGAAGAAAATATCAATATTTTTTGTATAAAATTATTTATTTCTCATAAACTGAAGTTTAGATAAAGTTTATTTTATAACACGATTTAGGCTAAAAAATATTTCTAATTTGCAAAAGGAGTTTTTTGTTTTGGGCAATTGCAATATCTTTTTTATTTGAAGTTTGAACTGAGCGAAACCAGTTTTTAACATAGAACCTTATTTTTGGGCATCGATTCAATCCCCTTTTAATCCAGGAAATTATAACTAAGTATATACATTTTTAGTTTTAGTGAAACCGTGCTTTTAGGGTGAAGTGGGATAAGTGGGAGTAGAAGTGGGACAAATAAGTTTAAAGCAAGATTCTAACACTTCAAATAACTTGATATAAAATCGCCTAGTCGACATGAAAATGTTAAAAAGTTTTCACCAATCGAATTATGCATTTAATCAGCGGTGCATAAATATATATATATTTTTTTCCACCTCACCCTTATATAAACACTTTTTTAAGATACATTTCAAAATTAGGATTACTAGCGCACGTAGGGAAACAAAGCAAATTCTGATGAATAGTGAGGAAATCTAATTGTTCACATTAGATAAGTGATTAGGCGCCTCTCTGAATTATAATTTTTGGGCTGTTCCACTTCTCCCCTAAGATTATTTTTTAAAATTTGCAATGCCCTTTATCGATATATAAAGTTGTCTTATTTCTTCACTAAGTCTAAGGATTAATATCCTGGATTTACAAGAATAGTCAAAACAATCTTAAAATAAAGTCAATAAGAAATATAAATATACAAAACAATAGTCAATAAATAGTCAATAAAAACATAACTTAATGGAAACAAAAATCAACCAACAGTTACAACTCTATCATAATGTACACCAGTATTTTGAAGATAAACTATTTGGTCGTTTTCTTTAATTTCCATCAGTTTAAAATTATTGGCATCTTTAAGAAGAGGTTTGTAAAAATACCACGAAAATATTAAAGCTTCAGGAGGCTTATAATACACAGCAATTGGAGTATCCAGGGCAGTTGCTAATGCATATATTTCAACATCAGTGCCCCATAAGAACTTCAACAATTTTTAAAGGTTCAGATTTAATATCAGACACCTCATCGCATCTTTTTTTAGGTGTTTCAATCTCAGATCTTTTCTCGAAAAGTTTCATATTTGAACCATGGTGCTTGGTACGAAGTATTTCCCCATTCTTTTGTTTCAACTGATAAAGTCCTTTATCAATAAATATTTCAATAACTTCATACGGGCCATCCCAAACAGATTTTCCTTTATCCCCCTTTCTATCAGCTCGTCTAAGATTGTAAACAAAAACTTCATCACCTATATTGAATTGAATTTGGTTTTTGTGACGTTTTTCATAGTCCTTCTTTTGTCTCAATTGAGATTTCTTTATATTTTTTTCTACTTCTTCATGAATTATACACTGGATATTTTTAATTTGTTTCAAGTTTTCATGCAAATCAACCAGTTCCAAAATACCTTAAAATAAAAACTAAATGAAATAAGTAAAATTTAATAAATTAATTTTATTCATTTATTTAAAAAAACACCTTCTTCTTTGTCTAAATCAACAGGTACATCAAGAATTAAGCTTTGCTCATTATTGATGCAATGTAAGGGTAAGACTGGCTCCCTGGCATACATAATTTGAAAGGGAGTAACTCCAGTTGACTTGTGGCAAGTTGTTCGAAATGCAAACAGTATGCCATCTAATGAAAGAGGCCATTTTTCTTGCTCTCCATTTAGAACTTTAAGCATAGAGCCCTGTATAGTTCTATTAGCTCTTTCAACTAGACCATTTGCTTGAGGATGGTAAGCTGAAGTAATACGTTGACAGGTTCCAGTGAGATCGAACAAATTTTCAGAAACTTTATTACAAAATTCTCAACCTTGATCATTAATTTGAATTGATGTACAACCATGACGACATATAAGTTCATAAAGAAATCTGGATACCTCTTCAGCACTTTTATTATAAATAGGCTTTGCTTCAACCCATTTTGAAAAGTAATCAACGACTACACAAATCCCAACATAACCTTCTGGATTTTTAGGAAGACTACAGAGATCAACACCAACTTGATGCTATACTTTAGTTGGAACTGGTATTGAATGCAACTCTGGAGAAACTTTTTTCATTTTTGAATTTGATTTTTGACAAGATACACAAGTGGCAACATAGTTTCGAATATCTTTATTCATATTAGGCCACCAATAGCCGGAATCAATCAATTTCCATATTGTTTTATCTCTCCCAACATGTTCACCTAAAGCCTTCGATTCAGTTGATGTGCCGAATCCATCATGTGCTGCTTTTTTGTACTGATCACGCGACATTTGATCTTTGACAACACATAAGGTTTCTGGACCAGAAGTAACTTGTAAGATTTTTTTATATTTGTAATGTAACATACCATTAACAATTACAAATTTGTCACTTTGTTTTTTAAAGTTTGTTTTAATACCTATGTTTTCTCTTCCTTGTAAATGTTCAGGAAAAATTCCTGATGATAAATAATTCTCAATATCATAAAAGTTTGGTTCTTTAATTATTTTTTCAAATGATCTTGAGTCACCAATCTCTGTTGAATTTTTTTCTGCCATTTTATACTAAAATACATAAAAGAGGTGTTCATAGCATATTCATAAAATACTTACAATCAATCAATCATTTTATTTCACTTTATAAAAAATATAAAGTTAGGATCAGTCACAAACAGTTATGTAACTGACAAAAACGCGACGACCTACAAATATTCACCATAAATTTGAAACAATATATAAACCAAACAGCAAATTAATAGAAAAAGAAAAAAATAATTAATAATAATAATACTGTAATAATAATTAACAGCAATGGCTAACAAAAGTAAAAATAATAAAAATAACAATGTTAATTATAAAGATAATAATAGTAGCCAAACATTTAAAATAAGTATATAAGTACTAACAGTAATAACTAACAACAGTAACAATAAGAAGAATAACAATGTTAATTATAAAGATGAAAATAAAACAATAACAATAAGAACATAGAAGTGGTCGCTCAGGAGAGTAACTAATACTATATAAACCTACATTTATAAATTCATTGGCTCTCAAACACATACACACAAAGACACACACGTATAAATATATATATAAATATATATACATACAAACACAATATATATAAATATATACACATACACACACACTTAATACACACACACTTCATACACATACACACACACTTTATTAAAGTCATATAAATATCTATTAAATCATTTCAAAACGGCTATAAAATATACTACATTATAATCGTAATTTGATATAAAAACATTACTACATAAAATAAAAAATTTGATAAATACTAAATTTAAGACGTTTGATTTTAATTTTTTTTTGCTAATGCTAGTATCATTTTCCACCTTTTTTACATATTTATAAAACATTTACACGGCAAAGTAAAATGTTAAGTGTTCGGTACCCAAGTACAGTGTCCGGCACCTAGGTAGGAGCCACTTGTCAAGTAATCGGTACCGTTAGGTAGGAATTACTGTACAGTGATCCGTACCGGTTAAGTACTTCGTACCTCCTACACCGGCACCAATGGTTTTAACAGTATAGTTACACCATTCGGTTCAAACAGAATAAAAGTAATAACCCATTTCTCAAAATATGGCTTCTGTAGCAAAATAATTGGGTTCATAATAATGTTTTTTTGCTCTCCTGAAAAGTTACACTTTTGCAGTTATACTCTTATGTCCGCCCATCAAAGATATGGCTGTTTTAACATTTTTAACATTTATTTGATTTAAAAATTCAAATCCTTTAATTAGAGTTCATTTTGTAAATCAATTTATTGACATACATTAATCAATGCATTTATTAAGTACCCTTCTGGCACAAAAGCATTTTTATAATTATTTTATTTATTCGTTGTGATTTTATGATACTATTTATATTATACTATATTTCTATTCTATGTAGGCTTGTAATTCCATGTGGAAAAATCGAATTTCTTCCGAAAATGCCCAAGTTTCAACCAAGTTAAATTTTTTCAAAAGGACTTAAAAACCATGTTGTTTTATTTTGCTATTTATATTGTGTAAGGATATTATTTTTCTCATTGATGTGTAAGGATATTATTATATTGATTTTATTTTCCAAATAAAGTTTTAGTGTAGCATGAAGTGTGTAGTTTCTTTAATATCGTTTGTATTTAAAACATTCTCATAGTAAGAAATAGTAAACTAAGTCACATTTTATTATTATTGCGCTATGCATACATTAAGATCGCTAAAATCGTCGAATAATACCCGTCTAGGTTGTTATTCAACGGTAGTACAGTAGTGGTGTAGTGGTAGAGCGCTCGCCTCATAATCAAAAAGTGTTCTGAGTTCGATCGCCACCACGTCCCTGGCAGTACCGCGCTCAACTTGTTTCTCCGCCTAGCGATCTTGATCGTCGTGGTTGGTGTTTCGAAGTTATAGAGTTGAGAGAGGGTTGTAACAACAACTAAAGCAGCCTCCTTGACTGTAGTGTCTTTTTCGGCTTTGAGGAGGTAAATTAACACACAAAAAAAGGCTAGACACGAATTAATAAATTCTCTTCTTTTCTTTTTTCTGGGATAACATCAGAATGCTGTCCTTACTATTTATCTGCGTAGAATCAAGTAACAATTACAAATTTTACAATCATTAAGTTTAAGGGTTAAGGATAAAAAATTTAACGTAAAACATTTTGCTAAAATGCACAGTTAAATTATTTAGGAATACAATAAACTTCCTTGTGAGATGACTATTTTATTTGATATCATTAATACGGGTGAATGGCCTATCAAAAAGCTTTTTCTTAAAAATATGTTTCTTGTCATACTATACTATAAAGATATAAATTGCGATTAGAATATACGTCGTGAGTTAAATATTATTAAAAGTAGTAAATTATCACTATAAAAATGCCCTTAAGTAATAACAATTCGCATGGCAAAGGAAATGCTTTTAGTTCGGTTAACGTATGTTTTTTTTTAAATTTGTTCGTCTGGGTTAGCAAAATGCCTCGATTGTTCAGTTTGTCTACTTATTTAACGATCTACTTATTTAACGTGACTTAATACGTTAAATAAGTATCCGTAAACTAACGCATGCGCAGAATATCATTTTGTCTACTTATTTAACGATCTACTTATTTAACGTGACATCGGGCCAGTTCAATGAGGCCCTACCGTGCGCTTTTTCGTCCTACCTGAAAGCACGATAAATTCTGCGCGCGCATCTAAAATTATATTACTACAAACAAATTAAATAGGGCCAGTAGAAATTGGCCCAGCCGTTATTGGCAGTAAATTAAAACAACGCTATAATACTTTAAATAAATTGCAAATAAACATCTTACTTAAAAAATAAAGTAATTTAAAATTAGAACTAAACTAGAACTATTTATTTTTATAAAACCTGTCTGCAAATAGTTTAGGCTAAGAGTCGCATGTTTACATATATTAAATACATATTTACATTAACAAATACTTTATTTTAAATAAATCTAGGTGGGGCCGGGCCCCTATGGCCCCCATCGACGTGCCGCCACTGTATATATATATATATATATATATATATATATATATATATATATATATATATATATATATATATATATATATATATATATATATATATATATATATATATATATATATATATATATATATATATATATATATATATATATATATATATATATATAACAAATGATTTTATAAATATCATGAGATAGAGAATTATATTCTATATAAATTGATCTAAAAATAACCAATAAATGCGAAATCTAATTTAAGATATACTGTAAATAAATACGTGATGCTAATAAATGCTCGGTTTGTTTACCATACAGTATGGCGGCCCCAAACTTTTAAATCACTTGAACCATACGTTTCGGTTTTTAATCGACGGACGGTATATTTCATACGTCTACAACAAAGTCCATCGGACGTCTTATGGACGTCTATTTCATGCAGTTTAAACTGCGTAAAACTGTAAGTCGTCCGTTGAACGTACCATTCTAACCATGGACGGACGGACTAAGTTTTACCACCCTCTAGACGTCTTGTGAACGATGCATGCCCACTGGGATGTTACAGAAAATTGTAGAAAGTAATGATCTTAGCTTCATTAGAGATCTAATTTAACATTTCCTTTTGCGTTATTCGAGCATTTTATGCATAAAAAATTGACTTAAATCTTTTGCCTATAACAACAAAGTCTTTATTTCCATATTTGTGTGTGTGTGATTTTTTAACCTATAAGCTTATAAATTTGGTTCATCTCTATTATTTATCTTTATTTTATTTAATGCAACAGTAATTAAAAAGAGTACAGTAGGGTAGGGTGGGTTAATCTGAGCCTATTTTTAACTATTTCTGACTTTGAGTTAAAAAAGACAGTTTAGGTATCGGCTTTCTGACAAAAGATGTCTTGAAATCATGATTAGACATCCTACTAAATGCCTATATAGACCCACATTACCCCACGTAGTGGAGTAATGTGGGTCTACATAAAATCTTGGTAGTTCTGGTTTAAAAACTGCTGGCTATGAAAAATATGACATTCTATATGCACGCACCTTTTTTATAGTATATATACAAGGTTTTAATTTAAAAAGTGATCTTAAGATATTTTTATTGAAAAAGAAAGTGCATACATACACAGCACAACAATAAAAATTATAAACTCGGAGAAATAAAAGTAAAAAAAATGGTGATCTAAAACAGAAATAATAATGTTTTAATGCGTTTTATAAAAAACAACTATTTTTTTGATCACTGCACTTTTATGGTAACATTCGTGCTATTTTGGGCACTACTTAGATCTTTTTGGGTATTTTTTTGATACTTCAGTAGAGGTAATAGTTTTTTTTGTACATTTTTTTTTAACTTGGTTTTTTCTTCTCTAATTTTTTGTTCCTCAAGTAGCCGTCGTTTGACTTTCTCATTTGCAAGGAGTTCTCAACATTTTGCTTGTACTCTTCCTTTTTTGTTTTTGTTGTTCCATTATTGTTGCAGTTTCTGGAGATACATTAGGACATATGATTGACCTTAAAGCTTCTCGCATAGCTGATCTTGGTGTTTGTAATCTTGGAGATTGAGGGCTATAACGTTTAGGTGATTGATTGAGAAAGTAAACACCTGTTATTCTTCTTTGCATCTTGAATTTACTTAATGGTGAGATACATGTACCACAAAATCCTGCTATAGTATTTGCTGGAGAGTCTCAAACACAATTGTTTTAATAATCCTGTCAAAGCTATCTTATCGATATTTTTGTGTTGTGTTTCTCTTGCAAACTGCTTTAAAATTTTTCTTCACTCATTCTTTAATGGTCCGAAGACAGCAACAACTAACGGTTGTAATGCGTGTGAGCAATTTGGTGGAAGACATACAATTTGAATATGGTTGTTCATGGTCGCTTTTATGGTATCACATGTTAAATGACTGCCATGACCATCATAAAGCAAGAGTATTGATTTTTGATCTTGGTCAACAAATAGTATAAAGTGTTCGACAAACCTAAACGAAGAATGTATTTACTTCTATTGAATCATTTGTACTGTCTTCAACAACAAAAAAGACTGTTCAGTGTAAATACATTAATAAAAAAAGGCAAAGAAAAAAAAAGTTGAAAGAAAAAAATGAAAATTTAAATTTTGAAAAATAATGAACAACAAAAAAAAAATTATATAATCAAAGTAAAATACCAGTTTTCAAATAGAAAGTCTTGCACCTATCCGTTTCCTGTTGCCCCAAAAGTACATCCACTTTCTATCCATTTAGAATATAGATAGCCTTCTCCCTTAAAAACAACAAACGGTGGAAGATATCTTCCATCTGCAGACAAACAGAACAGCACAGAGTACATAGCTTTACCAGAGGAACTAGCCGGTTCATAAGCATCTTTGCTTTTTGGATGTACAAATACTTTCTTCATTAAGTGATTCGTGGAGAGTCCAGTCTCGTCAACGTTGTATTTGGTACAATATATTATTGTGAATTACATCAGATAAAGTAGTAAAAAATTTATATACAACTTCACGTGTTAAACTTTTAGCTCTTGAAAATGTAAGTATTTCAGGTTTACGTAATCGAAGTTTATCAACATGACGCTTCCTAAAAGAAATTATCCAATCTTCCCCAGGAATTCCATTTTTAAAAGGAGTTTTCATCTTCATCATTGTGCAAAATTGAGCAACTAAATTACAAATGTCAAAAGAATCTAATGAAAGACCATATCTTTGACAATACTACAATCATATCATTCAGCACACTTTTTCGACCTTCACGTTTGTTTACATTAAATTCTTGTTGTTTTATTCTTCGTCTAAATGTTTCTTTAAGAACAGAACATTCTTTAGCAACATGATAAATAGTATTTTTTCCTCACATACTAACAAAATTGCTCTTTCCAAACTAACAGCATTGTACTTGGGTTTATTTTTTTATTGTAACATCTTGGCATTTTTAAAATACTTTCTAAAGTAGTATTTATGAAAATCTGTTAAATTTTTAGTGAAATAAATTAGCATAAATCATAACATATCACCAAAAAAATATTTTAACACCATATAGGTCTTATACAATATTTTATTTGACCTATATATTGTTTCATACAAATAAATACACATGTTTCTTAGATAAACTTCAAAGATATAAACTTCAAACATAAGTGTTTAATAGTTCTAAAGAATTATTAACACAAAAATAGTTAGGTCTGATGAAACTAATAGATTTATAATGTTACTAACAACAACTTTGATAATGTAATTACCTTTCATAATATTTTACATACATCTCACTCACTTTACCCCTCCTAATTATATTTCAAATTTTAAACAAACCATGTGCGTTAGTGACTTAAAGGTATATTATCCTTAAACTATTGTAATTTAACTTTCAAAATAACCATTTTTCATACTCTTATGCCTTATTTAAATATAAATTTTTTCTGAAGTTTAAAAACGGAGAAAAAAATGATATGTTGATGTATCTAGCATTTTAGCTAGGTTATATTTTAAAATTAATAAGCCTAATATGTTATAACTAAGTGGTAAAAATTACAACTTTATACCTAAAGCCATTATCAATATAACAGATAAACATGAGTTAGACCCAGATTACCCCGTAGACCCACATTACCCCACCAAACCCAAAGCAACCTAACTTAAAGCTGTTAATGTATGCCAACCAAATATTTATTTCAGCATTCATCCGAGCATTCATCCAGCATTCATCCAGCATTCATCCAGCATTCATCCAGCATTCATCCAGCATTCATCCAGCATTCATCCAGCATTCATCCAGCATTCATCCAGCATTCATCCAGCATTCATCCAGCATTCATCCGTCATATTTTACCAATGCGGAAAATATTTAGCAATAGGGGAGAGTGGGGAGAAGTGAGACACGTAAATTTTTAGGGTAACTGCAATATCTTTTTTATTTGATGTATAAACTGAACTAAACAACTTTTTACAAATAAAACTTCTTTTTAGGCACTGATTCAAACCCTTAAGTTTCCAGCCAATTATAACTAAGTATATAAATTTTTGCTTTAAGAGAAATCGTGCCATAAGGGTAAAGTGGGACAAGTGTGAGTAGAAGTGAAAAAAATAAATTTAAAATAACATTTAAACACAAATTATTAAATAGAAACTAATAAAATCATAAAATCATCTAATCGACATAAAAATGTTCTAGGAGCTTTCACCAATCAAAATAATCAAATGGCGACAGGAAGAAGCGGGGCATAAATATTTCTTTTTTCTGTCCCACATTACCCCGATGTAAACACTTTTTTAAGGTACATTTTAAAATTAGGGCTTCAAGCGCAAGCACGGAAACAAAGCAGTTTCTGCTGAATAGAGGGGGAAAAATCTAATTGTTTTTATTAAATAACACTCATAATTAGAAACTTCAGGCTATCCCACTTCTCCCGCGTCCCACATCTCCCCGCTCTCCCCTAAGTATTTGGAATATATTTTGCTTTGACTTTATCATAATTTTGCGTTAAAAGCTTTAATCAAAATTTTCCTCAATTTTTGTATAGGTAATGGGCTGAAAGGTTAAAAACCGATATATCTCAATAAATATATATTTAAACTGAAAAATCTTTCAACAAATGCATAAAAATATAAAGTTTTAAATTTATATATCTTTAGAACAAATTTTTTTTTTTTTATAAATGATATATAGTTAAATATTTAGTAAAATAACAAAAAAACAAAAACAAATAAAACACAATACTTGTCAATTTTCTTAGAAAACAGTTAACTTTAAAGACACAACTTTTGTAATGAACGTACTTTTCGAAATCAGTTATAACAGCCGCCATTTACAGGACTGAGGCATAGCACTGCCTATTATAAAGAAAATTATTTTATAATAATTAAAAATATTTATTACTGATAGGGACAATAGGGTACATCGCTAAAATCATTTTGATTAAAATAATACTGCGTACTGATATTCCTATGTAAAATTAAATTTTAAATTGAGTTTCTTAATTTGAAAATGTTTTGGTAAGGCAATTGAGACTTTTAGTTATACATTTTATAGTTTATTGTAAATAATTACTCGTTTTTTGAGAATGTGTTGTAACAACTGTATAATTCTCAAGGTGAGTAATACTTCCCTTAAAAAATAAATACTAGTTATCAAAATATCATAAAGTTTGTTTTTATAATGCGTATTGTGCATATTCAGCAATTATGCATATTGAACATATGTAATAAAATGAACCTTGTGATAAAAAATTTTTTTGTTATTATTTTAACCTTATGGTGATGTTTTATCTTTTTCGGGGCTTAATGAAAAGACTAATTTTGTCTTCTTCTAGCCCCAGTCATGTACATTTTTCTTTTATAAACTACGATTGTAAAATTACAATACGATTGTAACATACATTGTTATCTGTTGTTTGTTGTTAAATACATGTTTTTGTTAAGGAAAGATATTTTCAAAACAAAGAAACGAAAGAAGCAGGATTTTATTCAGTTTATATACCCGAGAATTCAAATTTACTTTGTTTATATACTAGAAACGTTTTTTATAAAAAAGACTCTAATCACAAGTACTTTTTAATAATGTGTATTTTTAAATTTATTTCTAATATCAGTACTAACAATGAGTAACTATACATCGAATGTGAAAACTAGACATAGTTTAGCAACTAAATTGTCTACTTTTGTTGGAAAAGGTAAAGAGTTTGTTTTGTCGGAGGTACCCACAAAAAGATCAGTAATTCAAATGGGTATTCTTCTAAAGGTTAGCTTTTATTTATTTTTTTTAACTTCTAAAATATTTTCAAAAAATATTATATCAAAAATATATATTGACTTAATATAAACTATTTGTGATAAATAACTAAATCTATATCTACTTTTTAGGAAAGAAAAGAAATAGAATTTGAATGTAGAAAAAGTAATTTTGCTACAAAAGAACTAAGCAGAGAACTTGCTAAACTGGTGACAGCTCATTGGTTCAAAGCAAATAGTATGTTTAAACCACCGGTTACAATTTCGGAAAAATTCACTAGCAGAAAAAATAACTAGACTATGGTTTAAAATATCCAGGTTTTTAAAAAACACAAAACCATCCAAAGAAGCAACCAACAAAATAACTAATGAGCTTGATAGTCTCTTTGATATCATATCATGTACTCATACAATCATTATATGCACAGAGGCAGCATCATTTTGCAATGATCCCAAAAACTGCAAATTAGGTGCACATGTTTATTGTTCATGCCCTCTATTACAAAAAGTTCCTGTACTTGATCTTCTTTGGCTTTGTAATCAGAGGCTTAAAAAGAAAGAGATTTCTACTCTGCAAATTGGTTTATGTGATTATAAAGAATCGGTTCGCCTACGGAGAACAGAAAATAGGAAAAACATTCAGGAAGAAGCTGCAAGAAAAAGGGAAAAAAAAGAAAATGAAAGAAAATATGAGTTTAATAAATTTCAGGTTAGCTCAATTAGCATGAATATAATTCTTTAATTGTTTTAAAACATTTATTACCGCAATCTAAGAAAGTCTTTAAAACTAACTTTTTAATGTTTAATATATTTTAAACTTTTTAAATTTAAAATTTAGATATTCTATTATATATAATATTACTTACCAATATTGGTAAGTAATAATATTATATTATAGAAACTGCATGTTTAAAAAATTTAGAATCCTGAACTTGTTTTCAATCTGCATGAAGAAAACAAAAATGGTATTGATGATACTGATGATACATACAATGTAAATACTGCACAACTAATAAACGAAACAAAAACTTTGGTCGACAAGTTGCTTGAAGAAAAACTAGGAAAATTTGCATCACTGGTTACAAGATACTTAAAAAAACTAAGTCTAAAGCAAAACAAAATGACTATAACACATGCGGCATCAGCTGCAATAAGATATAATATTTCTAATGTTGGTGGGGCTGCTATAATCACTGGTATAATAAAAGATTTTATAGCTGCAGGTTATCTTTCTCCTGATATGTCATACCTTTCTATTGACCCAAATAAAATGCGAAGGGCTAAGAATAATGTAATGAAAGAAAATACAATTATTGAAGCTAATAAATGTAGTAACGAAAATATCATTGGAATTGCTTATGATGGAAGAAAAGACTGGACCAAAACGTTAACTCCAGATAAATACGGAAAACTTCACCCTAGAGTCATAAAAGAGGAGCATATAAGTGTATCTTGGGAGCCAACTGGACGTTATCTTGCTCACATCACGCCAGAACCTGCCCTTTATCCGGAAAAACCTGCAAAAAAATAGCTGAAGCACTCTATGATGTGCTTGAAAAAAACAATGCAACTGAGTCATGCATAGTAATAGGTGGAGATTCAACTAATATCAACACAGGATGGTCAGGGGGAATTCATGCCCATCTTGAAAAAATGTTAGGACATAAATGCTATTAGGCAATTTGCATAAAACATAAAAACGAACTCAAGCTACGACATTTAATTATATCCCTTGATGGTCCGACAAGTAGCAAGGACGGATTTACAGGATCAGTTTGCAAAAACCTTAAGTATGTAAATGATATGACAATAAATTATAATTTTACACTCCCGCCAGATGGAGAGGAGCTTCCAAAACTTGATGAGAAAGACATAAAAAGTTTATCTACTGATGCTTATATCGGTTACAGATATGTAAATGCTATCAAGTCAGGAAAACTTTCTCCGGATCTCGCAAATCTAAAATGTGGATCACTGTCTCATTCTCGCTGGCTTACAACAGGTATGGCTTTGATGTTTTTGTGGACAAGAAATCATAACCTTAAATACAGTGAGCTGAAGATCTTGAAGATATTAGTTCAATTTTGTGTCAAAATGTATTTCAAACTTTATTTTGAAATTGCTTCCAAACATCTGCTGACGGACGGACCAAGACACATTTTGCTTGAACTTAAAACTCTTAAGACAATGCCAGTCAATGTGGCGAATATTATTACACCTTATATACGATCTGGGGCTTGGTACAGCCATAGTGAGTGTATTCTGGTTTCACTCTTGACTAGCTCTAATAAAAATGAAAGAAAGTTTGGTGTTGATAAGGTTTTACAAATTAGAGGAAATAATGAGCTTGGAGACACTGCTGTTCGAAAAAGAATTCTCCAAAAATTAACCTTGACGCTAATATTCTTCAAGAATTAATTTCTTGGAATGTAAAAGATTGTTATGAACCAATATTTACATGTAATCTTTCTAAAGTGGAGGTCTCCAAATTCATTGAAAATCCATTGAAAATTCCTAAATTCAGCATTCACACTCAAGCAACAGAACGCTGCGTCAAAAGCGTGACGGAAGCATCTGCCATCGTTTACGGCCAAGAAAGAAGAGATGGATTTGTTAGAACAAGAATGATACACAGGAAAGAAATTCCTACCTTTAAATCAAAGATGTTCTTGAAATAATTTAACTAAGAAATAAAACAAAATTATACATTTTGTATTTTTTTCATTTTTTATTCAAAACTTTAACCTGTAAAACTTGAAAACCGCTTCTAATGAGAAGTACTTTTAATAAAATATTTAACAAAAAATAGTTTTGAAAATAGTTTTAAACCTTTTAGCAATTTAAAAAATATGAGGTTGAGTACTTTTTAGATTAAAAATTCTTTCCCCTACATTAGGGACGATGACATAAATTCATTTGTTCCGAGGTGGCTAAGGGGGTTTGGGAGGGGGGGGGGGTGTTCCCATGCTCTTATCACTAAGAAAAATTAATCAATTTCTGACAAAACAACGCTCTTTGACATAAGTATAAAAATAAAATAATTTAGAAATTGCACTTTTCTAAAAAAATTAAAATTGCTATAAATGATATATTGCGTATCTAAAAGTGTAAATTGCCTTACCAAAACGTTTTCAAATTAAAAAACACTAAAAGGAAACTCAAATTAAAATTTAATTTTACAAAAGAAAATGAGTACGCGCTTTGAAAAATAGTGATTTCCATAAATCATGGTACCAAGCGATGCACCCTAAGGGACAATTTAATATGTATTTAAAAAATTACGTAGGAGAATAACTAACAATTGTAACTAAGCGCATTCAACAGTAACTAAGCTAAAAAAAATTAATATTATGAATACAAAAAAAGAAATAATAAAGTAAAATATTATTTTAAGTTATATATACCTATTACCAGATTTGTTCACGTTAAAACCGTTAAATTTGATGTCAACAAACTGCCCAAGAGAACAAATCGTTATCGCTATAACTAAGGACATTAAATTAGACTTTTCATAGAAAGCCAATTACACGTTAGCTGACTTTATTTTAGCCAACTATAACAATTGTAACTAAGCGCATTAAACATCAAATTACAGTAATATTAAGATTTAAAAGACAAAATCTAAACGCTTTTTGTGCCTTTGATAAATTTTATAATAGACGTTGAAAACACTTTTGAATCTTAACGTTTTATGAATTGAACCTTAACGTTTAATGGAGGTTCGTTCTAAACGTTTCATGAATTGACTATTAACGTTTAAGGGGCTGTCCATTAATTACGTCAACAATTTTCTGGCAACTTTTACATCCCCATCCCCCTTGTCAACATCTTGTCAAGCTTACAGGGACCCCAATAAAAAATTACGTCAACATTCAATTAATCCCCCCCTCCTCCCCCTAAAAAAAATTAAAATGGAAAATATATATATATTTTGAATAGACTAGTTTACAACGAAAAAGTGATTAAAAGTGAACTATTTAGAGAACCATTTAAAATTACAAATGCTTCCTCTGAACAAAAAGAGAATAAAAGTAAAAGGCATAGAAAAAAAGTTATTAAACTTTTAACTTAAGAAATTATTTTCAGTTTATAACAACAAAAACTTACTCCGAACAAAAATATAAAGATTAAAGTTTTCACAAAAATGTATACACCTTACACGTTTAAATTATAAACATATTTCAAATTAATGCAACACTTCAGTGTGCCAATCCTCCTCACTTTAACTTTAGACACAATTCAGTTTCATAGTAAAAACCAATTATTTCTAATAGAGTTTAGAATAACGAAAAATGCATTTAACAAACTGTATGATCCAGGGGTCGGCAACCTGCGGCCATAGTTTATAGACTTAACTGGTTTGGAAACTCGGTGTTTTGCGTAAAAAAATTAATCTAAGGTGATCACGTGACATTGACCGTGCACAACACAAAAATTTACAATTGCTTTAGAGAAAGAAGATGATTATTTTTTTAATAGTGATCTCATAATGGAAAGTTTTAAAAAAGATAGCGAACTTGAAAATTATGCTGAAGCTATTGTCGAAGATGTGAGTACTTTTTTTTAGTAAGATTAAAAGTGAAAAGTAATGTTTCTTTATTGTAAATCATTTACATAGCATTAACAAACATTTGTTTTAACGTTTTTTACAAAGTGATCCAATTAAGTGAAAAATAAATAATTGGGATAGAACTGGAAAATAATTGATTGGGTGTTTGATTGATTAGTTTTTAAAATCGTTTTTAGCTCAGCCCTGGATCCTTCCCATGTAATGTATGTGTCAAAGTTTGTAGAAGAGGATTTCCATTTCTGTGTGTGATTTTTTATTTTTATTTGTTTTAGCAATTAAAAGCTGGGACTTAAAGCAATATTCGTACTATTTGATTTTCTTAAAAAACATTGATAACAAAAATATTTTCATCATATTTTAGGCTACCTGAATAAATTAAATATTTATATTTTGATCATTTTACTTTTTTAATAATATCGCTACAGTTTGAAAATAAACAACAATTTTCAAAACGCTATACTTTAGCTAGATATAATTGATGACTGCCATTTCTCATCGAAAATATATTAAATATGAGTCGTAGAAGCATAATATTTCACTTAATATACTCAAAAGCAATTTTTTTTTTAAATATCTACATGAAATTAACACATTCTTCCATGCTTGACTTCCGTGCGTGATTATTCATGAACTGCATTTAAACGATTACTGTGACTCTGTGATAAATAGCGCAATCCTGTAACTTTCTAGAAAGCTTTACTAATGTTTAAAACATCATTAAAAAAAAAATATTTAAAGCTGAAACTTATATTTTTTGAGGAATTAAAGTTTATTTATCTAGTAACTAAAATTTCAGTTTTTCTGTTTTATTCCGCTTCAAGCTTAATTTAATCTTTGTTAACATTATTAATGTATATCATTTTTTGTTTACAAAATATTTATATAGGTTAGAATTAAATGAGAGCAAATTGGAGATCGCTAGTTTTATTATTATAAAATAATAGTCAAAACATAAACGAGTTTCCGTGCGTGATTTTTTGGAAATGCCCAGAAGTAAAGGTGGGCATTTGCATATCCTAAAAAGCATTCCCCAACAATGTTATCGTTGATGAGCCAGCTAATAATGCAGATTTTAACACCGAGAACTTGTTCTCATTACTAAAAAAAGTGTCTTGCAAGATTACAGAAAGCTCAATTTATGGTGATAATATGATTGAAGTTATTAAAAAAACTTCAGATTGACCAGATAAAGGACAAGATTCACTTTGATAGAATAATTGAAAGTTGCAATAAAATTTCTCTAAAAAGTTTGAATCAGTTTTATCCTGATTATTTTGGCAAAATAGTAATCACCAGTAAGCAAATTTTTAATTGTGGTGCTGAATATGAAGATGCTGAAACATTATTATTAAGCAAAATTGCTGATAGCATTGCATCTTATTATAGGACTAATATATCTAGTGTTAGAGATAAAAAGACATCAAATAGTCAAACAATACGTTGAAGAGAAAAGTACTGATTACAATATCTTGGAGGCTACATTATCCATAAATTAAAAAAAAAATCCAATGTTTTCGAACAAGCAATAACACTGATATACAACAAACAATGTCAATATTTAAAAGCTGCCAGTGTGAAACGAAAAAATTGCTGACCAAAAGCTTATCAATGCTCTTAACCGGGGAGGACTCACTGGTATATCGATTGAGTTTGAGCAAATGTTAATTATAGCAGAAAAAATATTTTGGGTATATACAGAGCAGTCAGAATTAACTAAAAGCATAGACATAGATTCATTGACGAAAAAAACATTGTATGATCAAGATATGGATGAATATTACAGGGATATTCTTAAAAGTTGCGAGTTAAAAATTGAAAAAGATATACAAAAAACTACTTTGTATTCAATGCTAGGTTTATATTTTAAAGTTCGAAGTCATTCGTTTGCCAAAGACATTGTTAATAAGCACAAAGCAATAAAAAAAACAGGAGAACAATGCAAAAAAGGAGTACGTACAAATACGTACAAATACGTACAAATATAAATCATACGAGCTAAAAGAAAAATAATAAAGTTTTGAATATAAAAAGATGTTGTAATATAAGTATTTCTCTAGTATTTCCAGTTTTAAGCGAAACTCTTCTTTGGATGCGTATTGCATTAACATTGAATCCAAACTGTTTAGCATCAGGGTTATCTAAATGGCGCTTTATTTTTCTTTGAGCACTGAAATATTTCTCTATTGGGTCTTGACAAAATTTATTAGTAAGTTCATAAGACATGCCTTCTGCTAACAGAAACCTTAAAACTTCCACAATTGAGTTACATGTCATTGTCAAGCCTTCATAAGTCTGATGCGAAAAACTTAAAGAAAATTTAGAGATGAATTAATAAGATATTAGTTAAAAATAGAAAAATAAAAATAATATTGAAAAAAGTAAAAACCAAAAAAAAAACCTTAAAGAATTTAATTCATTACCATTACTAATAAGTTTTTTGTTTGAATAAAGAAAGAGAATAGTTTTTTAGTTCGTTGTTTAATAAAGTGTTTATAATTTGGGACCTCTGAAAGCGATAGAAAATTTGGTGGCTAAATAGTACATTTTAGATTGTTCAAAGTTGCAATTTGAAATCTTGCGAGGTAAATGTGATCAATTTTATTGACAAGTATATATAAGTATATAAAAATATTAAAACAATAATATTTAATACTTTTTAAAATAGTTATACTAGGTAATAGGTATGTATACTTGGAGGTAAGACCATGAAAATAAGCAGCACGATCTGTGGCTTTTCAGGTTTAATAGTACTTCAAAAACCACATGTTCTTGATGTTCCACAGTTCGTTATACTGCAATTTTCTTCTGGCATATTATCTTTATAAACATTGATCAATGTTTTGATAAACAAAAAAATTCACTTTTAAACAATAACTACAGATAATCTGTAAAATGTAAACAGACCGATCTGTGATTGGTCTGTTTACAATATTACTTAACAATTAACACCGTTAAAAAGTTTGTGTGCACGGTCGCGCTTTATTTACGCTCTATTTTTTGTCAAAAGGTTAAACAATAGATTTTATGGAGTTTCCAAACCAGTTAAGTCTATAAACTATGCTGCGGCTAACAAGCCTCGTGTGGTTCTTTCGATGTCAAGATGCGCCTCTTTAGCTCCATGCACAAAATTAATATAATATTGAAATAAAGACGCTGGTAGCACTTTAAAAACACAGTTTTTAAAAAGCTATCAACATCTTTATTTCAAATCTTTTTTCAAATTATCTACCAGATCTTTACTTCAATATTATATTAATATTTGTGCATGAGGCTTAAGAGCCGCATCAACCGCAGGTTGCCGACCCTGGTATAAATGTTTAAATAATATAATGTAGACCTTGGTCTACATTATATCTTTTAAACGGTCAACATTATATTATCTAAATTAGTATTATAACGGCCTTCATTATATTGTTTAAATTATTTACTTACATAAATCTTTTTTGTTTGCATAGCAGACCAACCAACAACAACATTGAATTAATATTAGTGTTACGAGTAAACATCACGTGTGTACTTATTTAGTTCTGCAGGTGTCGGGTCTTAAAGCACAACACAGTTTAAAAAAAGTAAGATTATAAGTATTATAATATAATACATATAAAAAGCTTTATTAAAATACTGAAGGTTTAGCGAGTATGTAACACAGGACTGCAAATGCAGTCTAAGTTTTATTTTTTTAAGTAAGTAAATTTATTAAAAAAAGTAACATTGTTGACATCAATTTATCTTGACACCCCCTCCCTCTGTCAACATGTCTAAAAAATTCAGACCCTCCTCCCCCCTAATGGAGGTTCATTCTAAACTTTATAAGAATCATGAAAGAACAAATATGCCTCAAAAATGTCATTTAGAAAATTATTTTTACAATTGAAGAGCGTTTTTTTTATTAATAGAGCTATGTTACACATTTTACAAGTTTTACAAAAATAAAAGATATTGTTTAAAATTGATTTAAAAAAAATACTAAAACCATAAACCACAGAAACGCCATCAAATATTCTAGGACTTTCCACAATCAAATTATAATGTCAAAACAATTCTTTTGAAAAAAAATATTTATCCGAAGTGTATTTTTCAAGGAAGAATACAAACTTATTGAATACAAAACATTGCTTTTATCATTTCAATTCATTTTGATAAATATTTATGTCATATCGAACAAAAGTATAAAAAATTAATTTTGAAGGGCGTATTATCATTTAACTAATATAACAAGATATGAGGTAAAAAACAAAAACAAAAATTATAAATAATATAAGTAAATTTTTTAAAACGAACGGTAACTTGCATTATAAAATGAATGAAAACTTTAATGACAATCGTTTTTCAATTCATTGTTGACGGTTGTCAATATGCTTTGTTCGACAAAAATGGTATTAGTTATCGAAATACCATATTTATTTGAAAATAAATGGAACACCGAGGAGTTTATCTTTTTTGTAGTCAAGTCAGTTCAGACATACTTCAATCCATAAAAAGTGCGTCACTACTAATATTTAAAAACTAATTTTTTTAATACAATTTTGTTTTAAAAATAAAATAAATAAAACTTTGAAAAAAGCATAGTACTTGTTTTTAATTTTAATAAAACAAAATATCAAAATAAAAAAAACATTTATTTGGAGCAATAAAAAGTGCGATTTCAACTGTAAATCCTATTATAGAATTAAAAGAATTGAAATGCAAGATGCTGTTGACGCTGTGAAAGACAAAGAAAAGATGCAGTTCATAAATACATAAAGAAATACAGTGGAAACGCTTTAAATACCAATCTTATTAATGCAGCGCTAAAATTATTAATGGTTTCAAAAAAAAATTTAAATTAAACTTAACCGCTTTACGGTCACAAAAATTAAATAAAAATTCTGATCGCTAATAAAAAAGCACTGATGAAGGAAGATGAGCTGTGAAAACAATTTATTCTTCAAACGAAAAGTGACTGATGAATTATTATATCGAAAAGGACCTTCACCTATAAGCGACGAAGAACAGTTTAGTTATTTGCAAACAGACAAAATTGTTCCATTAGGGCTAAGTGAATCTTTTTTAACACACGGGGAAAAAGAGGAAAATGCCGGAAGTGAAGTCCTTATTATATACTTTGCAAAACTTGGTCATTGTAGCGATGAAAGTATAACTGTAGATTTAAATTATATTAAAGTACTCATTAATAATGGTGCAGATGTAAACTATGCCGATGATTTTGGACAAACCGTAATGCACGAAGTATGTGTTTTACTGTATAGATTTTATTTTCAACATAATTTTCATCCATACCCATATTTTTGTCTAAATTATAGTTGTTTTTTTTATTTTAAGGCAGCCTTGAGGTGGCCTCTTGAAGTTGCGCAATTTTTATTTGATCATCATGCAAACTTAAATAAAACAGATAACTATGGTAGAACTCCTCTCCATGTTGCAGCTTCTGTTAATTACTCAGCAATGGTAAAATGGTTAGTTGAAAATGGAGGTAACACTTTCAAAAATATATTTAAGTAAAATATATATTTTTGAATACAAAATACGTTTTTATTGTGACATAATAGCATTTAAGTCACTTGTCGATGGGTGATTTTATGTAATCGGATGCTGTTTTATAAAAGGTCATTTGGTTTTTTAAAACGAACCGGTACAAATTTTAGCTTTTACTAGTAATAAACTTAAAAAAGAAATTTCAAACAAACATTCAAAACAATCAAAAAATACGGTTGTTTTCATCAACTGCTCATCAAAATTAAAAAAACATTTTTTATTATTCCAAAATAAAAAAAGTTTTTAACTTTAAAAGTAATAACAAATTTTTTTGCAATCAACTCCTAATTATATCCTAATTATTATACTTTCAAATATTTTTTTACAATCAACTCCTAATTGTATCCTAATTATTATACTTTCAAATATTTTTTTAAAATCAACTCCTAATTGTATCATAATTATTATACTTTCAAATATTTCTTTACAATCAACTCCTTATTATATCCTAATTATTATACTTTCAAATATTTTTTAACAATCAACTCCTAATTATATCCTCATTATTATACTTTCAAATATTTTTTTACAATCAACTCCTAATTATATCCTCATTATTATACTTTCAAATATTTTTTTACAATCAACTCCTAATTATATCCTCATTATTATTTTTTTAAATATTTTTTTACAATGAACTCGTGATTATCTCCTAATTATTTACCTACAAATATTTCTTTACAATTAACTTCTATTATCTCCTAATTTCCTTACAATTAACTCCTAATTACATAATCATAATAATCATCTCCTAATTATATAAATAGAGATAATCTAATATAATTTTTCTTACAGCACCTCATATATTAAATAGATATTCTAATATAGTTTTACTTAGACCACGAGATATTGCACATTTAAAGCAAACAAAATGTTTAAACAAAATGATTTTATGCGTAGTTTATGTTAGTTATTGAATATTAAGTACACCGAAAAAAATTAAAAAGACACCTGCATTTTCCATACATATATATGAAATAAAAAAATTCCGCTTTTAACAAAATTTACAAATAAAAGACGTTCTAAAAATTAAATGAACGCGGAGTTTTTGAAATCTAGCGCAGAGAACCGCTGAAGAAACAAAATGACAGTTCGAAAATAATAAAAAAAATTAACATTAAGCCAGAAGAATTTTTACTACTGCAATTTTCAATTTAATGAAAATTGTTATACCATCTTATATCTTATATACTTTATATATTTTATATTATTGTATATATTTTTGTATTTTTATATATCCATATTATAACACATATAACAATATAATATATTTACATTACAACATATTATATCTGAAAATATACCAAGCTTTTTAAAATTCTATATAAAACCAAAGTAATCTATGATACGCTATTTGCTAAATCATTAGCATAAATATAAAACAAGAGTGGTCCTTATATTGATTTTTATGGAACCTTACCTTTTTTTAGTCATGTTATAAGTTTATTTGCAACTATAGGAAATGATTAAATTTGATTTGAAAAACAGCTTTGAAACAATTTTACACCTAAACTTTACGGATTTTAATCTGAAATACATCTCTTAGATTTAAGGTGGTACATTAAATAAAAAATACTGATTTTGGAAAAAAATGTCAAAATTTCGTTTTTGAAACCTTACCTTTATTTTTGGACTTTTTTTTTTTCAAATTTTATCCTCTATCATTTGATATAATTATCTTCCATTGTTTAATAACATAAAACGTTAAAAGTTGGATTTTTGAAGAGTTGCTAAATATTTTTGATCTAAGAAACGCCTTAGCAACAAAACGAAAAACCTTAATTAACCCCTTATGCCAACGTAGCTTCTTTCAAAACAAAGCAATGTATACCACCAAACTCATTACTAGTATGGATTAAAAACTTGCTAATGCCAATTTATAAAAGCTTACAATTTTATCAAAATTTTTCAATAATAATTAATTTTTCAATAATAATAATTTTTCAATAATTTTTCAATATCAGCAAAAAATTTTATCAAAATTTTTCAATAAAATTTTTCAAAAAATTTTTCAATAAAAAGTTTATTAACTTTTTGAACTCAAAAAAAATTTTATCAAAATTTTTCAATAACTTATAAGGACATTAATATTTAGTTTTATTTTATAAGAACATTGATATTTAGTTTTAGTTTTAATTGACGACAGACATACTAAGTCATTAATTGTTGTCGATTTCAAATGATTGCAATTAATGTCTCATGGTCGTTGTCAACCTCTATGACACATAGGGGTAGGCGTGAATATATCGACTTACAAAACGGCAGGGGCGCCCACAGAATCTTTTGATATTTCAGATAGGACACTTTCACGTATTGTGTTGAGTCCAAACTAAAGAATGTTCATGCCTATGCCAAATGACGGGGCTTTACAATAATGGAGATGATGGAGGTCCGGGAACAAAAAATACCTTAAAAATTTAAGTTGAAAAAAAATTTTAAAATTTATTTTAATTTATTCTTACTACTCTTATACTAAACTTAAATTCATTGACAGTTTTTAAATTTTATTCAAAAATATTGTAAAATACAAAAATTATGACCATGCAAAATTTACAACCCCCTCATTTCGGAGGTTAAAATACATAGACATGAGAAAACAAAACTTTATTCTTTTTTAGAAAAAACGGTTGATTCTTTGATTAGCTAATATTTTTGAAATAATTGCTAAAATGATTTTAATGATTTGCTTTGATTTGCGAAAAAGCCTTATAGATTGGTATTTGCTTATTCTTTAGAAGTTTTTCAGCGAAATGTATTTTGATTACCTTTTATTTTAGGACTTTAAAAATCTAACGGTACGCAAGTTTATTCTATCTAAATTCTTTAATATTTTATACATTTGTACCAAATCATCTCTTTTTCTTCTGTGTTATTTATTGTTGTAATCTTTAACACCAAGTTTATTTTATAACTGTCCTTCTAGACAGGGGCGGGTGCAAAATGTTTTGATGTTTAGATAACTAACTTCTAGACATGAAGCAAACTCCAAACATTTATGTTTAAACTTGTCAAATAAGAATGTTTTGCAAAAGTTGCGATTATAAGAGCCTGGGAACAAAAAAGATACCTCTATTATGATTATGTTGAAAAAAGAAAAAAAAATTTAGGTTTCAAGGATCAAAATAAAAATCGTTAAAGATATAAAAATTAAAAAAAAACAAAAAAACAATGTTAAAAAACTCGTTCGCTTAATCGTGCTTTATTAAAGCTTTAATAAAGCACGATTTCAAAATATGATCAAAAACATAAACTTAAAATAAACAAACTTTTCACAGTGTCACGAAATGACTTCTTATATGAGCCTCGTGACCCTAGAAAATCTTTTTGGGGTATGATACTGGGGATATATAGGAGTGTATTAGAAGTGATTTTTTAATCTTTTGTCATCGTCCGTGGAAAAAAAATTGATTTGAAGTTGGAGCATTTTTCGAAGTTTTTTTGTGAAGTCAAAGCAAATAAAAAGCTTATTTTAAGGCAAGAATTTGTTATATTTTGTCATAAAGGTTGCAAATAGAGATATTGTTTACATTTTTACATGAGTTATATACATTGTTTATTTATTTGAAAAATTTCGGGAAAGGGCTGAATGCTACAGCATTTGTTTAGAAAGTTTTAGGAAGACCCAAAGTGCAATCAACATTTCTAAAATGCCTAATCAAGCAAAATGTCATGATGAAAACAGGAAAACTGTATGTTTTCTTTGGTTAAATAAATCCTCTAGACAACTCACTGCTACTATGATTGAAAGCTGCCCCAAAGTCTTTGGCCGACCAATCAATTTTGAAGACCAAAGAGTTCCAGTTGGAGTTTGTGAAAAATGTCGCACTATTCTTAGAAGAAAAGAGGCAGGTCAAGATGTCCACCTTCCCTCTTTGCCTGATTATCAAACAATCAAAGTTCGGCAACAACAAGAGAATCAGTTTGTGATTGCTTGATCTGTTGTGTTGGGAAAGCATGGTTCAAAAGCCCAGAACCAGTCAAGCCAACTAACCAAACCAATCCACCAAAAGAACTGCCAGCTGTTAAAAAACCCTGCATGCTTTTCACTGATTGGAAGAGTTATTCCCCATGTCTGCACCAAAAGAATGCTTAGATAAAACTTCCCTGAAGCTGCAACTAAAGATAAAAAAGCTGCTCAGAGGGTGGCTGCTACAGTGATTGCCAACAAGACACCATCTTCTCATGACACAGTTCGCCTTAGCCTTTGGGAAGAAATCTTCCAGTCACTCCAGGTATGAATACTCTGACTAAAAATCAATCTTTCAGCGTTTTTTAATGAATGTTAATGAAAGAAATAATTTTAATTTTAGGATCTTCAAGGCAAAGACAACTTTTTCCACCAACATCCACTTTAAATGCTCAACAGCTCTTACAAGTTCAAAATCAGACTGGCTTATCTAACAGAGGAATGAACAAGCTTGTTTCAACTCTCAACCAAGTTACTCCACATCGCTTAGTTGAGAAAAACTTTGGGGAATAGTTTAAATTACTTGGAAAGCACCTTTCTGATTTGTTTGTCACCTGCGACATTGTGGACACAATCAAAACTGACAGCCAGGAGTCCAATAGACTACTTGTGAACTGCGAAGATCTTATTGCTCTGAGAAACACTGTCATCCAAATTTGAGGTCCACAGTCAAATGAACTTATAAAGATTGGAATAGATGGAGGAGGTTTCTTGAAAGTTTCTCTAGGAATAATTGCCTTAGAAGCACAGAATGTTTTCCCACCATCCAAAAAGCCTCTTTTCAAAGATTCAAATGTGAAACGCCAATTGTTGGTAGCTGTTTCAGAAAATCTACCTGAAAAGTATATTAATGTGAAACAAATTCTTGACAAATTGTGCCTTAAAAGAATGTCTTTTGTGTTGTCATGTGACATGAAACTTGCTAACATCATCTGTGGTTTACAGTCTCACTCCAGTACACATCCTTGTACTTAGTGTGACATTGAGTCTAAGAATCTTCATCAGAGTGGTGAGCTCTGAACTTTTAGATCTATTCAGAATGACAAAAAAAAAGAGCACGGGACTTTCTGTTGTGCATCAGCCTGCTATCAGATTATCAGATGATACACTCATCTTAGAGTTTATTCCACTAATGGAACTTCACCTTCTACTTGGCATTGTCAACCACCTCTTCAAGAATCTCTGTTTATTATGGCAAAATGCAACAGAGTGGCCAAAGATGATAAACATTCAACAACAAACATTTCATGGAGGACAGTTTGCTAGAAATGATTGCAGGAAGCTTTTGAGAAAAAGTCACAAGCTTCAACAACTTGCAGAGGCAAATTCTTGTTTCTTGACATTACCATTCATTGATACATTCCAAAAAATTGATGCAGTTGTTCACGCCTGTTTTGGTAAACACTTCAACAGAACTAATGTGAACTAATTGAGGAATTCCGAGACTCTTACCTCAAGCTTCCAAACACAAGCATCACTCCCAAAAAACATGCAATCTTCTTCCATGTTCCCCAGTTTATTACCCGGCATAACCGCTCTTTGAGTCTGTATTTAGAACAAGCAACAGAGTCGCTGCATCACAACTTTAACAATCATTGACAACGTTTCAAAAGGTCTAGCAACCACCCAGACTACCCAAAGAATCTTCAAAGCTGTTTGATCGATTACAACAGCAAACATTCATTTTGATATCATTACTTGAAAGAAAGAGAGAATTACATTTTTTTTATGTGTGCTATATGTCAGAATCTATATATAAGTCTAGATCTTAGTTGAACTAAGAAGTAATTTAGGTCATTCAGAAAAAAATATTGAAGTTTTTGATGAAAGGGTAATTCCGCATCAAATCACCCAAAATTTAGAAAATTTTGAACCATGGGTTTTTAAATTTTTTAAAAAACCTCTTTGGCTGTTGCATCTTAAAAAGAAAATTTAACATATAAAATTTTAGCTAAAAATGTTGAGAGGTTGACAAGATACTGCAATTTTAATACTGACCTGGTTTCCTAAAATGACCCGGTTTTCATAACACTCTGAAAAAACATTTTTCTTAAAATGATAAGAAATAAAAATGGCAAAAACATGAAAATAAACATATACAATGTTTTTTTGATGCTGATTCAATAAATGTACTTAAAATTCTAAAATATAAAAGGAACATGCTTAAAAATTAATAAAACAACTAGTTTCTATAAAACAACTTTGGGGCACAATATCTCAAAACACCCACATCAAAAAAAAAAATTTTTTTGCTGTTAATATTTTCAGCTGTTTATAATCTTACTAGGCACAAAAAATCTAACAGGAAAAACGACTGAAACATACGGAACTTTAATTTCAAAGATGTATCAAATTTTCAATGAGCTATTTTAAAAAACTTTCAAAAAGAATTCTGTAAAATATTATATTTAGTTAAAAGACTCCTTAAAAAAACAAAACAATTTTGTTATATTTAAGGAAGTCTTAATTGTATGATAACTTAGTTATTTGAACTTAACAACTAAAAAAAACATCCTGTTTTGTTTTATATTAAAACTGAATTAGTGTGATATGGATATGCATTTATTTTTAAAATTTTGACAACTTTTGTAAAAGTTTATTATTACAAGTTATTACAATTGTGCAGATAAGCTATATACAACTATACATACAATTATACTATATACAATATACATAAAGCTATATGCAATTATATATACAATTCAATTACTTTTAGAAAATCTTAGAGTAGTTACGATAAATGAGTCGCAAGACATGATGAGAAGTAGCTTAAATATTGCTCCTGGGAAGAAACTTTGCAAACCCTGTAAGCAAAAGATTGCCAAAAAAGCAGATCTTAAAGAAGAGAAGCAAAGTCAGGGTGAACAAGATGAAAATTTTCTAATATCATCATTCAAATCAAAAAGACAGGAGATCAATGAAGAACTTGAAAATTTTAATATATCTCCTCTAAAATCTCATTCAAAGTCATCAAAACATATACTCTCAGAAGGAAAGCGAAAAGTTGCGCGCATCAACGAAATGGTAAGTAACCTTACTAGAAAAACTGAAAGTCAATTCAATGTTCCCTCAAAACTGCGTTATGAACCAAATGACATTAAAAAGAAGGCTGAAAACTTTGATGAAATTATGAGCTTGATAAAAGAAAAAATTCTATGTTCTGACAAAAGAACTATTGTTCAACTTCTAACAATGGCACCCCCAAGTTGGTCAATATTAGAAGTACAAAATAACTTTGCAGTTACAGAATACCAAGCAAAAAAGGCTAGACAACTTTTTAATAAAAAAGGATTGTTGGCTATCTCACCTTTGTATAAAGGGAAAGTCTTACAAAAAGAAATAGAAGATTCTGTTAAACTTTTTTATGATTTAAGTGATTTATGTAGAACTATGCCTAGAAAAAAAGATTATGTTAGCATTCAAAAGAACGTCCATAAACAAAAAAAACTGCTTTTGTGTAATTTAAAGGAACTATATTTATTATACAAAGAAAACAATCCAGAAATACAAATAAGTTACTCAAAATTTGCTTCACTTAGTGGTGCATTTTGCCAGGTGCAAGTGGTACACATTCTGTTTGTGTTTGTTCACATCACAAAAATGCCATATTGCTAGTAGATGCTTTAAATATTGGACTAAAGTATAAAGACTTACTTTCAAAAACCGTTTGCTCAGTAGAAAACAAAGAATGCATGCTTGCACAGTGTGATGATTGTCCTGGTAAAGAACCCCTCACCAAATATTTGTATAAGATTTTTGGAGAATACGAAGATGATTTTGAGATACACTACAAGCAATGGCAAACTACTGACCGTGCAACACTATTAAGTTTAACAGCTGATGTTCCAACGTTTGTTGAACTATTAGCATCTTGTTTTGAAAAGCTACAAGCTCATTCTTTTATTGCTCACTCTCAATCACAGTACCTTAACCAACTGAAACAATATATGGATCAATCAAACATTATCATTATTAGTGACTTTGCTGAAAATTATGCTTTTGTTGTCCAAGATGAAATACAGAGCTATCATTGGAACACCCAACAATGTTCTTTACATCCATTAGTCATATACTATAAAGATGATAAAGGTGATCTGAAACATATTTCTTACTGTTTTATATCAGATGACATTATACATGATGTAACTTATGTGTACAAAATATTCCAACTAATCATACCAATATTAAAAATAAAATTTTCCAATCTGTCCAAAGTACATTTATTCATTGATGGTTGCGCAGGACAGTACAAAAATTGTAAAAGCTTTTACAATCTATGCCAACTAGAGAGCGAATTTTGCCTTAAAATTGAATGGAACTTTTTTGCCACGTCCCACGGAAAGTCACCATGCGATGGGATTGGTGGTACTGTAAAAAGATTAACAGCGCAAGAAAGTTTAAAACGACCGTACAGAAACCAAATTCTCACATCAGAAGCTATGTATGAATTTTGTATTGATAAAATCAAAGTTGTTAACTTCATTTACATAAAGGGATTGGACTTACAATTGCAACGTGAAGAGCAAAAAGAAAGGTACACTGGTGTAACAACTCTACCTGGTACTCGTAGCTTTCATCAATTAATACATCTTGTAGATAACAAGGTTGGGGCAAAGAGGTGTAGTACAGACACTAATTATACAATAATCCACAATCTTAAAAAGAAACAAGACATATCTCAACTTGATACTGTCACTTTAGGTTGTTATGTCGCTGTAGTCTGTGATGATAAGTGGTGGATCGGCATTGTAACTAAAACCAACTTAGAAGAAGTTGATGCTAAAGTTAAGTTTCTTCATCCAAATGGGTTATCAATCTGTTTTAACTGGCCTGAAAGAGACGACTACTGTTTTATTCCAAACACCAACATATTGAAAAAACTATCTGTTCCACAAGCTTGCTCTAGTTCTGGTAGAAACTATGTGTTTGAAAATGCTGAAATAGAGGAACTGAAAGTAAAATGGGAGCAATATTGTAAACTATTACAAACACAGTCAAAATAACTTTCGTCTTTGATACCTTTACAAATCTTGTATATTTAAGTAACTTTTTAAATTACGATTAACTTTATTTTATTTACAAATATTTTTTGGGAATTTCTTGAAAAAGTAATACATCTTTGAAATTAAAGTTCCGTATGTTTTAGTTGTTTTTCCAGTTAGATTTTTTGTGCCTAGTAAGATTATAAACAGCTGAAAATATTACCAGCAAAAAAAAATTTTTTTTTGATGGAAGTGTTTTGAGATATTGGGCCCCAAAGTTGGTTTATAGAAACTAGTTGTTTTATTAATTCTTATGCATGTTCTTTTTATATTTGAGCATTTTAAGTACATTTATTGAATTCAGCATCAAAACATTATATATGTTCATTTTCATGTTTTTGCCATTTTTATTTCTTATTATTTTAAGGAAAATGTTTTTTCAGAGTGTTATGAAAACCGGGTCATTTTGGGAAACCAGTTCAGTATTAAAATTGCAATACCTTGTCAACCGCTAAACTTTTTTAGCTGAAATTTTGCATGCAATTTTTTTTTATAATTAGGAATAATGTGTCAAAATATAACACAAAAGGAAGATACATGGTTCAATGGACTGGGTGATTTGATGTGGAATTGCCCGAAAGTCAGACTTTCATAGCTAAAAATCAATTTATTGCTTTATTTCCTAAAGAAATTGTAATGTTTATGTTTTTGTTTGTTAATATTTGGTTGCAAATAGAGTGTTTTAATGCACATGAATGAATAAATAAATGTCAATTTTTTTTTAATGGAGACTTCTATGAAATTTAAAGTCATTATTTAGAGCAGTAATAATAGAAAACTTTGATTGGATTTTTCTTCTACGGATGATGACAAAAGATTTCAAAATCACTTCTAATACACTCCAATATATCCCCACTACCATACCCCAAAAGAATTTTTTAGGGTCATGAAGTTCATATTAGAAGTCATTTCGTGACCCTGTGTTTTGGGTTCTTATTTGCAATATTTGCGTTGCTAAGCAAAAGTAACAAAGTTGCTAAGCAAATAATTTCTTTCGTAATTATTTGTATTCAAGGTCTTTTGTATATGTTAAGGTTATACCTATATATTTTGAGATGTATTCTAATTCAAACATGTAAAAAAATGTACGAAAAGTTAGAGAGGTATTCGTTGTTCTCGATTGCTTCAGCGTAGGGGCACCTACAGTATCGGACAAAACATGGTGGACAAACTCAAATTTAGAACAAAAGTTGATCAAAACTAAAAAAAACTAGTAAAACAATTGAACATATTATTTTTTATGTAGTTTATTAGGTTGTTAACAAAACTTAAAAGTTTTGAATCATACTAAAATCACTAAAAAAGTTTTAAAACACATTTTCCCTAACAAACTACATTTTTCTTTGGACAAAACAAGGTGGACATTCAAAAAATCGACTGAAAATTAAAAAAAATTCAAAAATTAACTTATTATTTTTCAAAAAACTTCAAAAGTTAACTTAATATTTGGTAGGACCTCCTTTACTTTTAATTACTTCTTTCATTCTTCGGGGCATAGAAGCAATTAATGAGTCAACAATTCTCATATCAATCTCTCGCCAGGCCTTCTCGATTTGTTCAAATAATTCCTCACTGGTCTTCACATTTGCACGCTCAATCTTGTCAATTATTTCCCACAAATTTTCTATGGGATTCAAGTCAGGGCTTTGTGCAGGCCACTCCATTATGGTGATGTTCTTGTCCTTGAACCATTGTTTTACAACTTTTGACGTATGTTTGGGATCATTATCCTGTTGAAAAATCCATTTTAGGGGCATCTCCCATTCAGCATGTGGTAACATAACATCTTCCATTATATCTTTGTAAACAAAGCGGTCCATAATTCCATTAATTTTGTGAATAGGACCAGTTCCTAGTGCTGAGAAACAACCCCAAACTATAGCAGACGTTCCATGCTTAACACTCTTCTTGGTATATTTAGTATTGAATCTGGTGTTCTTTGGTCTCCAGACTCGCTTCTTGCCGTCGCTTCCAAAAAGGTTATATTTTGATTCATCACTAAAAAGTATGTTTTTCCACTGGTCTACAGTCCAATTTTGGTGTGCTTTGGCAAACGCAAGTCTTAGCTTTCTATTTTTAAAGGAAGTTAGCGGTTTCTTGGCAGGCATTCGAGAAAACAGTTTTGCTTCGTTAGCTCTTCGTCGCACAGTGCGATTAGAGATTTGTAGTTCAAGTTTTTTGGTTAATTTTGTGGATGACAAAAATGGATCTTTTTTAAGCTCTTTAACAATTATTCGATCTAGTCTTTGTGTTGTTTTTCTTGGACGTCCGCCCCGATGGTTTGTTTTATAGCAGTCACGAGATCCAAATGATTTGACAGTTTTGCTTACAGTCGATTTAGCTATATTATATTTTCTACAAATTTCAGCTTGACGTTTTCCGCTTTTAAAATCATTAATAATATTTTCACGTAAAACACGTCCTAATTTGTCGTAAGCCATTTTAAGTTGCAATTTACTCCATATATCACGAGTTAAATCTATTTTTAGTTTAATTGAAAAAATAATTGGCCAGACGTTCCAAAATCTATTTTATTATTTTAGAGTAACGTTAGGATAAAAGTGAAAACAAAAGAATGCGGTAAATTGAATAAAGACAATGAAATCTTATAAAAAAAGCTTCGTTTTGATTTGTCCACCTTGTTTTGTCCAAGAAAAAATGTAGTTTGTTGAAAAAAATGTGTTATAAATTTTTTTTGTGATTCTTAGTATGATTCAAACGTTTTAAATTTTGTTAAGAACATAATAAACTATTTAAAAATTAATATGTACAATTGTTTTACTAGTTCTTTTTAGTTTTTGATTAACTTTTGTTCTAAATTTGAGTTAGTCCACCATGTTTTGTCCGATACTGTAGGTGTTCTAAATCTCAATGTCAACCATCACTAACTAGCACTAAGCAATCCGTAGTACGGGTTATTAGTAATTAAATCATTGCTTATAGTCAACGACAAAAAAAGACTACATTAACATCAGTTAATTTCTTTTTAAAATCTGTTACACACAGCAGGTACCATAAAAAGAAAGTCAAGTAAAGCCTGCCAACACCTATAAAAAGAAATGAAAAATAATTACAATTTTTAATTACAAAAGTATCATTTGCATTTTATTGTTAGTAGAATTAGGATAATAATATAACAGAAAATATAAAGAATTAAAAAAATAGTTATAAAACCCCAGCTCTATCAACACAAAACACAGAAACAATAGCGCATAGCATAAGATATTTGTAAGCACATATTACAGACATTACTGTCTCTCCAAAATAATTAAAAAAGGAAAGATTATAAAAAGGCTAGACAACTTAACGTAAAAACACGGCCAATTGACACCACAAATTAATAAGATATTTTATCAACTTGAACTTGAACAAATACTTGACCAAAAAAGATTTTATTTATTACAATATTGAACAGTTATGGTTAAACAATTTGTAAATTATATCATAAAATAATAAGCAATTCGTAAAATATTTTATATACATGGTCATTATCAATTGTGGTATTAAGAAATACGTAAGACCTCAGTAATTACATGTTTTATTGATGCTCCCTGTACAAATTCTCATTTAACTCTAATCTAAGAGAGAGAGAGAGAAAGAGAGAAAGAAAGAGAGGGGAGAGAAAGAAAGAAAGTGTTTCCAAAGCAGCATATTAAAAAAGAAAAAAAAGTAAAAAAGACTCGCAATAAATAATATTAACTGGTTTTATTAAGTTACCAGTAAACAAAATTATTTTTACCTTTATTATTTGAAGTTCCAGCTTCTCTCTAACTGTTGACTAATGATTAATAGAGTAAATTTTATATCATTAAATTAACAAAATTAAAATCATTTTTCAACAGTAAACAAACTAATCAAGTGATGACAAAGACAACTAAAAAAAAAGAACATAATGTTTGAATTTATAAAAAAATTTAAAATCATTTTAATTCAAAACTGATACCAACTGTTACTATAAATAGTAAAATTCATTCTTAGTATTGTTCTAAAGTGTTTAAAATCAAATAAACATTAACACTGCTTGACACCGAATTCTGGCAAGTAAGTTTTCTGCTCGCCGAGCAGCATTTTTTACATTTCAACAATGACTAATTTTATCTTGCCTAGCTTTATCTCTTTCATTTGGATAACAATTATTTTTGCCTATTAGAAATCACACAAATAAATTCTATATATAACAAAGAATCTAGACTACAATACACAATCTAAAAGTGTAAAAAATGAAGCAATATCAGTCAGTATAATTTACTCTTAAGTAATAAAAAAAAAAAGGAATTCAAGAGTATGTGTATATTATTATTTTCTAAGAGAAAATGTTCATATACAGAGAAATATAAAATATACTGAGATATAGGCACATTTATGTATATAAACTTATTTGTCAACAAATTACAGACAGTTTCTCATGTTAAATACATGAAAAATATCTAATAAAGAATAAACCCAATACAAAAAAAAAAATATAGCTAACTTACTAAAATCAGTTTCAAGTTATATTGTCTAAAAATTTTTATTATGATTAACCCTTCTAATAATTAAAAATATATAATAAAATGATCTGAAGTGACTAAAAATCCCTTCACCTATTTCCAATCGCTCTAAAAAATAGTTTCCAATTGTAATAAAATATAAAACAAAACTTGCTTAACTAAGTTGCTTAGTTCTTAAAAATCTGAAAACAGAAAAGCAAAAATTTTTTTTATTAAAACTACTACATTTAAACAAATTAAATTAAATAAGCTTTAGGACTTCCTACATTGTTGGTGGCAAAACTACAACACGCCCTGGTCTAATATTATGATCATTTCCAAGGTTGTTTACATGTTTGTGTAAAGCATCATACTGCTTGCCTCTCTGTTTAGGTTAATTGTCTAACTGAAAGTTTATAATTATAATACTGAGATAATGTAACATGATTTCTAACCAATGTAGCACATTAAGGGTTGCAAACCAATTGATTATGCCGACCACCAACCCCTTGGAAAAAATAGAGAATAAACCATAGGATCTAAGTTGGCAGACATACTTGATATAGTTTTAAGAGGATGACCTCTTGGGTTTATAACAACTTCCCTGGAAGCAGGAGGAGCGTCATCTTCGCCAACAAACACAACTGCAACATCACCATGTGAAGGGAGATTATAGCGACGCCTATCTTGCCCTTCAAGTAAAGAGATTTTTACAACTGAGACTGAGAGACTTTCTATAGCTGCTTGGCAAATTTCTTCATATTCCACTTCAGCTATGTTTTTAAACGCAGGAGCAATTGAGCTCTCTTCACTAATAATATTTTGCAATCAAAACATTAAATCATTTAAGCAAAGATCATTATCACGTTGTCACATTCTAAAATTTACTGCTGCAAGTGGATCGTAGATGTATAGTTGATAATATGTAGGCAGAACATTGATTTGGCCTAAGATTACCTATACGATGAAAAACTTGACCACATATTCTAAAACATGGAAGCCCATGAATTATGGGTTGAACTACATTAGGTATAAATGAAGCAAAAGAAAGACAGGCATTATAATTTCTAATAATTTAAAAAAATTCAGATTGGCATTTCCATCGGCATAATTTCCTTTAAATAAATCTCGTGGAAATGGTGAAGGTTGCAACAAGTCTACCTAGAAATTCCATTATGGTAACATAAAAAATGTGTTTCATAAGAAAATTTCTTAGCACCACAATGCTAATTCATTTCTCCTTAATAATTATAATCTGGAATAGTATTACTTCTTGCTATACAACGCATATTTAGCAGCATGTCTAGTATTTTGTTGACAATTAATTTCATTGCCTAAGCCTATCTCTTTCATTTCTGCAATAATTATTTTTTACTTGCCTAACCAAGCTCTCCTCATTTGGGTTCAAATTATTTGCTGCTTGCCGAGCAGCATTTCTAGCATTTTGTCGATTATTAATTTCATCTCACCTAAGCCTATCTCTTTCATTTCTGCGACGATTAACTTGCCTATTAACATTTCCATTTTCTAACTAATATCTGCTTCTAGCCTAATAATATCTATTTAAAGTTCACTTTTAATTGAAAGAAGTAACAAAAAATCTTATAAGAATCTCGAAAATTGGGATCTTTTCTATATAATTACTTTCTACTCTAAACAGCACACACAAATAATTTTTATATATAACTGATTGTCATTTATAATAAATTATACAACAATCTTACAACTTTAAAAAAATATATATCAGCAAGGAGATGTTTGAAAAAAAACTAACTTAGCAAATAATAATTAAAAAATTTATTAAAAACTTGCCATTCTTCTTTAAAAAAATAATAAGTAAAGGTTTTTAAAAAAATTCATAAAACTTTACAATATTTTGTTCTTCTATACCACATAAATACATCATCTGATAAATCTAAAATAAAAAATGTAATGAATAAGTACATAAATAAGAAAAACATTGCATTAATTAACAATAAATAAGAAAAACATTACTGATTTTCAAAAAATGAAAATCAGTGTACCTTATAGAGAAAAGCTGTTGTGATTTATCAGAGTAGTAGTTATTATATATTATTACTTCATGTTAGCTTTTAGAAAATAACTTATGCTGGTACATGATTCCAAAATATTTATAGCAAAATCATATAATAAACAGTGCTAAAGACAAAAAATCAAATTGAGATAATTCAAATTGTATATATGGCAAAATAATTTGTCTTGGCTATAAGTGAATGATTAAAAGCAGTGATTTTTAATGATAAAATTACCTATTTATCATTTTTAACAATAGACACCAACATAAAGGTAAGCCAAATGTTTATTAACTCAAAAGATAGCAGAAAACAACATCACAGCAATAACACACAACAATAGCACACACCATAAGTTAATATAATATGCATATAACATAACTTAAGTAACATAACATTCATATATAACAGAACATAAGTAACAACATTACGCAAAATGTTATTAAAATACATTATGTATTTTCAGAATAATTAATAATAAAGGTTTGGAAACACGTAGACCTAAAGCAGTAATAGTTTGACACTTAACACTGTCGTGTAACCCTCTGCTACAAGTGCATCACTTGGCTGGCAAGGTTGACAAATCTTGCTCTACACGTTTATCAAGTCATAGCACTTTGAAAACACAATAACATAATATAAACATATGTACCAACTATAAACACAATATGTATTTAACCTTATATACATATTTAAACACATTTATAAAACAATTATATAACATATATTAACATATACACAAACGATAAAAAAACACTTTACATTAATATAAAAACACATTGATAAAAAAACTAAAAGCACATATTACCACATACACATACTTATCAAAAAAGCATATATGCAAACATTAAACATGTGCAAACAAAAATTTTAAAAAATGATGCGAGAAAATTTAAACTTATTCAAAGTAAACAAAATATATATATACAAACAATACCTTCATTTATACAATAACAATTACCTTCATTTTTTTTCATAATAACTGTAATTCTCATAACAAAATTCAACCTTTACATACAATAAAATGTGACATGTCATGTCAGTGTTAGCACAAAATCTTAATTTATTTTTCTCTGAAATTACAAAGTATTATTAATCAATTTTATGGAAATAGCATTAGTATAACTTTTTTGTTGAAAAAAAATATAATTAGGCCTCATCCATACCCCTATTTTTTATGATTGATTCTGAAAGATAATTTTATGCTGATTAAGAATCGTATAAAAACATAGGTCTCAAAATCAACGGAAAGTGCTATAATCTGAAGTTGAAAGTACAAAAATATATGACAAATGCCTAATATTCGCCATCTTGAAAAGCGACTTTTTCCGTTTTAAAAGTTATCATTTTAAAGGGAGAGACTAAAACATCCCTCAAAAGGAGGTCACTCCGCAAAGTCCGTAAAAAATACCGTAAATTTTGAAAAAATTGTCAAATATGCAGCAAAAAATCTAACATTAATAACATTTAAAACCTTCGTTTCACAAAACTCAATATAGTTTTATCAAACTTGGAAAATTCATTTCCATTACCAACCCACTGACGTAAAAATACCAAGTGAAAAAAATTCTTGGCCGTGTTTTGAACGAATTGACGCCAATTTTTACGGACTTTGCGGAGTGACCTCCTTTTGAGGGATGTTTTAGTCTCTCAACCTTTTCCAAGTTTGATAAAACTATATTGAGTTTTGTGACTTTTTTTCATTATATAAAATTTTTGCATAAATATCTATTGAAAAGAAAATAGGGAAATGATCAGATATGTCACTTTTAATAATGCCTTTTTTAAGGGAATTATTAAAAATATCATTGGTTATAATGTTATCAATTAAGGAAGTTGTTGTTTGAGTAATTCTAATTGGTTTGTTTATTAAAGGAACTGCTCCATTTTCAAATAGGCCATTATAAAACCCATTAATGTCTTTTTTGACGTGATATTCAAAGCAATTTAAATTCAGATCACCTAATATGTAAAGTAATATCTTTTCGTGGTTGCTTGTATTTATAACATTATTATGTAAAAATGTACTAAATGTTTTAATTTCGCTAGTAGGTGGGCGATAACAACAGCTAATCACAATGTTTTTAGTTTTATTGATCAATATTTTATTCGTTAAAACCTCTTTACGTCAGAAATATTCATGTCATGCCTAATATAATACCGTAGGTTTTCTTTTACATATATAATTAAACCACCGTTGCGTTTATTTGTCTTTACCGCCCTAATGAAATCAAATTATAGCTCGGTAATTTAAAATTATTATCTAAATTTGAGTCATCAGAACTACACCAAGTTTCAGTTAGACATATTACACTAAAAATAGTTAGATTTTCCTCAAAACTTTTGTAAAGGTATTCAAATTTTTTTTTAAACTTCTTATATTTATACGAATTGCATTAAATATATCACGCTCAAGAAATTCTTTTATTTCAAAATTATAAAAATAGCTACAGTTGCTTTGTAAAGCATCTTTTTCACTAAAATAACTTTGATCTGGATCGGACTCTTTGTAATTTAATTTACATACATGTGATGACTTCCAAGCTTCAAATGCACAAGGATTATTTTCTTTAAGTTTTAATTTTAGACTACGTGCTTTGCATGACCGACTCATTGGCTCGTAATCAAAAATTTTACCTGTGTCCATTGATATTGCAGTAACAACTCCATTAAATAAAGAAAACCCACGATGTTGCCAGCTACCATCAGCTGATAATGCAGTGTCAACAATATTTGAAGAAGATTGACAAATTTCTTTAACAGCATTAATCCTTGTTTCTTTTGCGATAATTTTAGCACAATCAGAGACTGATTTATTTACTTTGTTATAATTATTTTTAAATATAGGTTTTGGAATGTTCATTAAAGATGTAAATTTTTCTAATCCTGAAATAACTTGACCACAATCAAGCATTGAATAAACTATTCTATTATTTACATTCAAATTTTTTCACAGAACATGTCTTTAAAGTAAAAAATTCAATTTTTTCATTGCAGTTAGGGTAGCAAATATTAAACATTTAGTTGAATCTTTTTTTTTTTGAGAAAACATTCTGAAAGATTTAAATTTGATTGTAAACATTTTTTAATGTTTACAGTTGATTAATTACACCAGACAAAATTTAAAAGTTAATAGTTTGATAACCAACAGTTTTTTTTTTTTATTATGCTAAGTTGTCTCAGTTTTCTCAATTTTGTTTGAGGATATCGATAAATTTAGAGAAGTTCTACAAGAAATATGATCATTTTCATAACTAATAACAGGAGCAACTGATAAAGTTGAATCGATTGGCAAAGTTTTAGTGTATCTATTTCCATGAAATTTTCTGGAATTTTCACTTTGAGTACTTTGCTTGATTCTACATGATTTACCCATTGTTAAAAAAGTTTATTAAATAACAAAAAAAAATTGCTTGCAATTCTGATTAAAAACCTGTTGCTATGCTTGTTGCTAGGCAGATCAAATTTACCCAGTCGAAGGAATTGATTTATATCTCAAGAACTAAATCTTACTTTGAGAAATGGTTTTCCAATTCGAGCTGAGCAATAAATTTTGTGTCAGAATTACACAAAATGTTTATTTTTGTTTTTTAATGATTCTTGAGGGGTCTTACACTTGAGAGGTCTTAATTTTGAGGGATCTTAATTAAGGCTTGAGGACTTATTTGAATTGAAGACTTAATTAAGACTTTAAATCACACTTGAGGGGTCTTAATTAAGAGTTAAATTTTATTTATTACAGTTTGTAATGTTCACTTATTTTGTTATTGTTTTTATAACAGATTGTAGTTCTAAGCTGCACTAAATGCTTAAGTAATTGCACTATATTTAATATTTAAATTATAACTTAATATGCAAAGTTAGTTACTCAACGCCGTTAATGCAAGTTCTCAAACTTTTTTGTCTTGTTTGTTCTCGGTGATAACAAACATATTTTTTTTCCGGTCTGCAACATTTGTTTATAAACAATATGAAATGTTAAGTTTTAAAAGATATGTTAAGTTTAAACAATATCTCTATATATATTGTTTAAAACTTAACATATCTTTTGCGATGGAATATGAAAATATGTATATATATTTTCTACAAAAAAATATATATATATATTCAAATAAAAAATATATATTAATCTATGATAATTTAAAGACCGGAATTTTCGTAAAATAGTTTTATGGCATTATAAAATAGGGATGGCTCACATCACAGTAATGTTTGAATTTTGAGCTTAGACTTTTAAATAAACCTTGAGAGGTTTAGCTTTAAAAGTCTAACTAGTCGTATGTCGATTTGTGTGTTCTTCACACTCATATTAATAAAAACTTTCATATAAAATGGAAAAAACAGATTTTAAACTTGAAATAACTAATTTTTTTCGACCTTTAATATGTTTGCAGACATATGACTGGTTAGAAATTAAACAAATAACTTAAAACTTGTTTGAAAAAGTTATTTTCTCAGTTTAATGTTTTATCTTCATTGAGAGCAGCACTATTTTATACCAAAATATGGTCCATCAACTATAAAGCAAAATTTTATATCTAAACTTGAGTAATTTAAAAAAAATTTAACTTTATTTGATTTTAGACAAACTAAAGCGCTAGAAGAAAAAAAAAAAAATTTTTCTAAAACTTATTCGGGTTAAAAAAATGCAGTGAAACATAACCTTTTTATAAAAACGCAAAATTCGTGTATTTTCCAGTACATGCATTAACCGCGTTGAGTAGGTTATAATAAAAAAAAAATTAGATTTGAATTCGAATTCATTTTCATTTCTCAAATTTTATAATTGTTTTACTAATAATTTGACGCGTGTCACGTGCTGTAATCGAATAAAAATGGAATAGAATGTGACAATCGATTTTTTTTTATAGATCTAGAATCGAATATTAACACTCCTTGTTAATTATATAATTAACGATACGTTACGGCTAAGAGCCGGTAAACAATAATAAACAATATTTAATTGCTTTTATGTTATCAGAAACAGTTAGAATAAGATTGATACTAAGAAAATAATATTTATTTAAAATTGAAGTAAAATAATACCGGTGATAAAACCGACAAATAAACATATTTTCGTCCAGTAAAGCAAAATAAGATATGTAAAATATTCATCAGTTATAATTTAGATACAATATTTATTTTTTTTAGTATATTTTTGCGAGGCAGCTTCAAGCGCGAGGCCGTCGGCAGTGGCCGACGTCGCCGGCGCCAAACGCCGCCACTCTATAATATTCGTGTAGTTTAATGTTTTGGTAAGTTGTGGCAGTTGTGACAACCACTCAATTCAGAGCTGCTCTATTCTAATAACTCCTTCAGTTTAAATTTATGTTCAAAGTACCGAATGTGCTATGAACTAAGTGACCAAAGCAGCCTTTTCAGTTGTTGAACCAGATGCAAGATAATAGAACTAGAGCTTGACACAGAGAGTTGCCACCTGTGTTTAAATCAAAAAATAAAATTTTAACTAGTTTTATATATCAGTAGACTTGAGAGATATTATGTTATTTTATATTAAAAATTTAGTGTTAACATGTCATGTGGCTATGTTAGGGGATTACAGCATAATATTCATAATTGATAAAAATGTTTATAATCAAACAGTATAATTACATGACATTAACTTTTCGACTTTTGGTATTTGCAAAATCAACTATAACATCTTCAAATGTCATCTCCCGCATTACTTCATTTTCAATTGATAGCAGTTTTAATTTTGAAAAAGAACGTTCACCTTCTGAATTCGTGCCTAATATAGAGAGATAAATCCTGAAAGCGATATTAACATTTAGAAAACTTGCAACTAGTTTATTGTCTATTTGCAGCTTAATTTTATCAGACACCGATTTACCATCACTAAACATTTGAGAAAACAGCAAAAACTCATCGGTAAATTTTTCTTCGAGGTCTGATGGATACAACTGAATTAGTGCTTTGGTTTTAGCCACTACTTCCTCACTCGACAAAGATATGTTGTCAAGAAGAAAGTTAAACCTTTCGTACAATACTTTATAAGCTGCTCTGCGTTTTTCCATCTCATTATTAAGTCTGTCTATGATAACGTAATACTGTTGAATACGGAAATTATCACTGGCACTAGCATTTAAACTGGGATTACTTGTATCCATAACTTCGTCATCAAATCGCTTCCGTATTCGCTTGCGTTGTGTAGCTTCTTTGTAATCAGATTCTGTGAAATCTTTTGTCTGGCCTTCGAATGTTTCAAACTTACTGCGTGTATCATGAAAATACTGTATGAGACCATCGTACAGTTTAATGATGGTGCACAGCTCAATACCCGGCTCCTGTAAGGCTCTATTGACAATATTCATCTTTTGGATTAAATCTTTCCAAATCACACACATTAACGCAGTTTCAAAGTAGTCTAAATGTTTAACCAGTGATTTCGCTTCATGAACAGCTGCTGGTGGTTGATGTTTGCTGTTAGTGACTTCACATAATGCTTGACGAATTTGTAAGTAATTTGCATTGAAAAGCTCTTGTGGCATCACTTCTAGAGGACCACCTAGTTTCTGATAAGCTTTGTAAAACAAATGCGTTTTTTTTAAGAAGTTCTTTAAGAGTTGACAATCTCTTCGTTGAAGCTGAGAAAAAATTATAAACTGACTGTATGACACCAAAATAATTTACAGCTGCTGAATAACACTCCACGGCAGCTGAACCAACTAAGTTTAGGCTGTGGGCAGCACATTGAACCCATTCTACTAAATGATTAATCTCTCTGAATCTAGCTTGCACACCAGAATATATTCCACTCATACTGCTGGCATTATCATAAGATTGTGATCCGCAATTTTTGATGTCTATTCCATAAAACTGAAGAATACCAACCACAAGATTAAATACGTATTCTCCATCATGGTGTTCAATAGGAATAAATTGAAGAAATCGCTCTACTACATTTCTGTTTTTGAGTACATAGCGAATAACAAGTGTGAGCTGATCTACATGACTAATATCAGGGGTTGAATCGATGCTAATTCCATAATATTTAGCATCCTTGATTTCAGAAATTATTTGCTTCAAAAATTTGCCTCCTAATATATTAATGAATTCATCGCATATGTTTGCTGAAAGATATGATATATTTCCCTTTCCTGGATTTCTATATCTTTGAATGTGTTCTCTTAGAAATGGATCAAATTCAGCTAACAGATCAATACAACCAAGATAATTTTCATTGTTAGGAGAGTTATGCAATTGATTGTCACCACAAAAAACTAATCCCCTTTCAGCAAGAAACTTTATCACTACAACAACCCTCTTCAAGACTTCAGTCCAGTATTTGCAAGACTTCTCATTTTCCTTCTGAAGTTCAACATCAATTCGAGTAGACTTTTTGTATTGCATTATCATCGACACAGCAGCAAAATGATCTTTTGATTTTTCATGTGAGGTTATTCTAGCAATAACATTTTTCCAATCATCGAAACCAGTTATAAATTGATTCCTTGGTGCATTATTAGTACCAGCACTGCCGGTTTTGCAACCAAATATCTTGCAAATAAAACAAAACACTTTACCAGTTGAGGGCGAATATATGAGCCAATCCCTGCTGACAATTTCTTCATTTACCAGTTTTCTCATAAAATATTCCTTGCGTACATATCTAATCTTTTCACCAAATTGTCTACCTTTTAAGCTTAAATCAGATTTCAAATTCTGTGATGGGATATTCTCTGCATAATAAGCTATGAGATCAGCATTTATTTCCCATTCAGCAGGATCATTTGAAATAGATTCCTTACTCCCAATCCTAAACCTGCTACTGTTGGTTCCGCATCTGCTTGAATAACTGGTTCACTTGTAAAACTCATTGCACAACCGCATTGTTCCACAGTGTCAGTCAGCATTAGTTCTGGCTCTGGTATTACTATTCCTGGACTTGTTGAAGAAACAAAAGAGTTTATTGAAGTGTCATTGCTAGAAGTAGCATCTACTTTATTAAGATATTTTAGCAAAGAACCTTTCATTTTTTTTAATGCATCCTCTTTCCTTTGCTTTTTCTTCCGTTTAATATAGCCAGACTCGTGCTTTCTCTTGTACCCATCGCCATCGGAAATGACTTGAATTTCTGAAAATCATAATAAATATTCAGTATAGACATAAAACAAAAAAATATAATAAAGTATGTTAACCCATTTAAAGAGGGGGAAAACATTTAAATATATTCCATAAAACATTACATTTAACAAAACTTATTAATAATTTACAAAAACGTAATCATAACAAGTAAAATACCTACCAAATAAAATCGTACTTTTTAAAATTATACGTGGAATTCTGAGAATTTCAATTTTAAATAAATGTAAACTATTCATAAATTTAAACAAACGTTTAAAACAAATAACAAACCATAGATTGCTGAATTTTTAATGGCTTTTCATGATCATAACTAAAGTAATGATAGTGAGAGAAATACAATTAATGAAATGGTTACAATTTAATTTCTTTAAGTCATAACATGTGTACAGATACAGAATAATCAAACAAACAGCGACTGTAGGCCCATTAACGACTACATACAAAAATTAAAAAATAATGTAAATTGAATAACGTGTACATTACATTTAAATTGAAAGAAAGGCCTACAGCTACATTTTTATGCAAAGTGCCTAGAGCCTACGACGCTCCAAAAACGGCCCTGGGTGTCACTAAATCTTTTACAACTTTTGAAGTATTACAGATAATTTTGTTCTGTATTAAGAATATAAACAACAATAAATTGTTTTAACTTTTAACATTCAATTAAGTATCTAAAGTTTCTTTGATTTTTAAATAAACGCGCAGAAATTACAAACTTAGTTGATTTTGAAAAGTATAATGTTACTTTTTAGCAAAAACAATCAAAAAATATATATTTCTGTTGTTTAATAATATAATATAGACATTGTTTGACTATTTTTAAAGCCAAAAACATTACTTAAACTTAATGTGAATCGATAAAGGCATTATTAAAGTCAGACAACAAAATCGCCAAATAATACATGAAATGTTTTTTTTAAAATAAAAAAAATTTGAATGGAAATTAAATATATCTATCAATATTAAAGATATTAAAGACATATTTGAAAAATATTTAAGTTCGTGAAGAGAATTTCACAAAGTCGCTAAGCTTAATTTCATACCAAAATAAAACTAGTGTGAATTTGTAACGCATTTAAGGTTACGTGACATAACTTACGTCATTGCTTCAAAATATAAACAAAAATTCACGCAAAAAACAAATTTAATCCTAAACATGCCAAGTTTTAAATCATATTTGATAACATAGCTAGAGGTACAGAAACCAATTTTTTGATTTTCATATTTATATAAGGTTGAAGTATTGCTAATTTCATAGACTTTACAAAAATATTTCGTTTTTTATTTAAAACCAATAAAAATAAAAATATTTGATAACATAGCTAGAGGTACCACGGCTGTTTCAGGCGAGCTTTACGGCTTCTTGTTATTTTTAGAAAATATTCACATAAGGGGTGTTACTAAAACCTTTATAACTTTTATAACATTAAAGATAATTTTGTTCTGTAAAAAGAATAAAAACACCAATAAAATTTTTTATCTGATGACATTTCACAAATATATAAAAAAACTTCTTTAATTTTAGAATAAACGCGTCAAATGACGAACTTTGCTAAATTTTATCATTTTGATGTTACTTTTTATCAAAAAAAAATCAGAAAGAATATATTTTCGAATTATATTATTACACCAATAGTATTTATTGACAAATAGATGAACAAGATATAATAGGATTAAGCTTATCTGATGTTAGTTGATTACCCTCAAGAGAAAAAAACCCGCCTTTGTTTATTTTATAGTTCAAAATTTGTCTCGCTAAAAAAGTTGTTTTCATAAAACTCATAATATTCTTGTTTGGGTCGTAAGGTATTAAGGTCACGTGATTGTTTAAAAATGTAAATAAAAATTTACGCATAAAACAATAAAAATTTGTTGCTAAACCAGCCAGGTTTGATTACCATATTTTTTAACATAGTTGGAGGTACATGAAATAATTTTTTGATTTTCATTTTTATAAAGAATTGAACTTTTAATAATTTGGTGCATATTACAAAAAAAATTTGATTTACATTGTAAAGTGATAAAATTGAAAATAGAAATGCATTAAAAACTAACTTTTCTTACAAAATGAGCAATGTGAACCAAAATTCAGATAGAATAGACATTTATTGATAAGTGTTCCAAATTTCAACTATTAAACATGTAGCTATGTCAGAATATCTTAGTTGGCCCAAGACAGGTTTTCCGTAAAAATCGTAAAAAACAGAAAAGTGATCCCAAATCTTTAGCAATATTTTAACAATATCTAATTTTAGTCCGTTTAATGAAAATATTTATTTAACAAGGAAGGATAGTTCTTTTATATTTTTTTAATTTGAAGATGAAAGAATTTATAGAAAAAAAATACTATTATTTTAAAGTTAGTGAGTTTTTATACTTTTTACGCGAAAATACTTTTCTTATTTTAAAACACAAAAATTCTTGTGACGTCAAGCTCACTTTTATATTGAGTGAAACAGCCCTGGTACAGAAACCAATTTTTTGATTTTCATATTTATATAAGGTTGAAGTGTTGCTAATTTCACAGACTTTACAAAAATATTTCGTTTTTTATTTAAAACCAATAAAAATAAAAATATAAATGCACTAAAAACTAACTTTTTGTAAAAAAATTATCAAAGTCTGCGACAATCTAGATAGAACAGATATTTATAAACAAGTGCTCCAAATTTCAACCATCAAACATGTAGCTATGTTATCAAATTTTGGTTTTCCGTGAAAAATTGCAAAAAACAAAAATATGATCCCAAATCATTAGCAATATTTTGACAACATTTATTTTTATTCTGTTTGATGCAAATATTTATTTAACAAGGAAATATAGACCTTTCATATTTTTTTATTAGAAATGAAAGCATTCAGAGAAAAAAAATACTATTGTATTAAAGCATTTTTATACTTTTTATGCGGAAATAATTTTTTTTTGCTAAACGTTTTTTTAGGTAACTTTTTTTATTTGCACCCGTTGGATATCTATGTTAAACCCTTAATCACATAGTTTTATCTCATTAGGGGATAGGAAAATAAAAATTGATACATACTTACAATAATTAGTTATTATTAGTTTAGACATAGCAAGGACCCGGACCTCTAGACACAGCAGGGGCCTGGGGGAAAATGCCCCCAACTTCCCTCGCCAGTCCGACCCTGTATGAAAAAGCCGTGGAAAATTGCCTCCTGTCAAAAGCCTCTTCTCTACCCTTCCCCTTCCCCGCTCCTCTATATAAAAGTTGTGATTAGGATCCATGCAAAATAATAACACCTGAAACAAGAATCCAACAAATTTGCAATTGTTAAAAAATGTTATCTGCATTTAATATTGTATAGTATTCAAAATTAACTACATGAAATATGTGTGACAAATATACTGTTTTATGTACTGTTTTATGTACTGTCAATTTCTAAAATCGCAAATTTGGGTATCATCACTTAGTCCGATCATAAATTTTGTTTAACAAACCCCTTTTGAAATTAGATTTTACATAATACACATTATCCTAGGCTTTTAAGAAGGACAAAAATTTTTTACTGTACCCTTCTAAATATCGATGACTTAGCGCCAAACAAATATGTTGAAATTAGTTGGACACAAAGTTTGAAAGTTTTTAACAAAAACCACTGCATCAAACAAACTAAAAGTAAATGCTGTTCAGTAACTTCAGTAAACTACAAAGTCCAATATCTAGAGAATTAATTAATCATTGGTTCTCTAAATATTGAACTTAAATATTCTCTAAACCTTCACATTCGACAAATATTTTGAGAATATTGACCATTTAGACCATTTGGTCAATATTCTCAAAAAATTTGAGATTATTTCGACACCATTTAATGGTGTCAGAAGCATTTTTAAACTTGAGCAAATAAAACAAACTATATACTTTTCAATGAATATTTTACCTGATTATTGTTTATTGGTTAGTTTAGAACTAAAATAAAAATAGGTAAAGTAAACATTTTGGTCTGTCTAAATAACATGCTTTAAAAATATGCAAAGTTTTTGACCTTAATTTTCTCATAAAGCCACAAGTATCCCATAAATTCTTTAATTATCATAAATCTATATCTAGTATAGTACCCAAAAATACAAATATACTTATAAAATAAAAGGGTTAGGCTAAAAATTGTAATTTTCTAAATATGCTGTTGTTATTTACACTGGAAGATCAATGCTAATATTTTTATTAAAAATTTATAAATATTTTAGAGTTATTGACAGTACGGTGTCAAACTCATTTTTGAACCTGAAATTAGAAATTAGAAAACAGTGCTCATACTTTCTTTTGGTTTTATTTTATTTTATTCTATATTACTTTGTTAAAAACCTAAAATAGAATAAAAAGTATATACTAGACAGATAGCTTGTCTAAACATCATTCTTCAAAGGCATAAAATTTTTTTTTTGTTCATTTCAATCTTCATTTTTATCTAATTTACAAGGATCAGCTAAAGTGCAAATTGGCTTAAGTGTGATTCTTCAAAAATGCAAAACATAAATTGGCATATGCGCAAACCCGCATAAGTACAACAAATAACTTCTAAACCTATAAGTATTTTTGAAAAAATTATTAAACACTCCCTTAAAAGTCTCCCTTGAACTACATTTAATTTTAAATGTTTATTCCATTATTTCCATATTCCAAAATAATTCCAATAACTTTTTGGCTAGGTGGTTAGGTGTTGTTTCTTATCTATATTAATGATCTTACTGTTTTACTTCTAAAATGGCATATATAAATGGCATTGTTTGCAGATGACACAACTATATACAGCAGTCTTGAAAAAGAGTTATCATTTTCTGATTGCTTAGAAATAGCCAATATTGAATGCTATCACTTTTCTGTGACTACTTCAGGCTTGAAGCAACTGTTGAATTCTAACAAAACACAATAACTAACTGTTAACAAATAATGCAATATTGTTAATATACTAATATCAATTAATGACAACACTTTTACTGAGTCCTTTTACCTAAAATATTGGATTATCTTTCACGACTAAACTTATATGAAAATCATATGGTCAATCCATTGCAAATTTAACATTTGTATATAAAATTTACTTTTTTTTCTTTAAATTTTATGTCTGAAACTAAATTCAAACTATACGCTCAAACTTCTTCAATTTGCATAGACTTTTTCTGTTTTTTACAAATTTACAATAAATGTTTTTAATTCATGGAAGATTGTTTGAAGTAAAAACTAATGTTGTAAAAAAACATCAATTATTATTACTAATAATATTATTGATTATTTTATTACCTTCTTCTGTTGCTTAAATTTTTTAATATGTCCAGCAAACATTTTAAGAGGTTCATTGAAATTTTGGCATCCACTATAAGTGGCTGGCCCATAACTTTCCAACATGTGATATAATGGCTAGTCATCAGCTAGCCACTTTTGAGGCTGCCACTAATGTTCACTATGTAACTGATCAGCAAACCTACAGTAAACCACTCAAATATATATACAGTTCCACTGAAATTCTACTATAGATGTTTGCTGAGTAACTATATATTGGTATGTTATGCTTAGTACTGACTATTTTTTGATTGTTTCATTGTATAATTTAGTGATTGCTGTATGGTATCTTTTTTCAATATAATTAGTTTAGTTTTACTTAATTATATATATAACTTAATTTGCTAGTTTAGATGAGCACTGAAATAGCCTGCTGCTGTAAGCTTCAGGGCATACATCGACTAACAAATAGACTGACTCGCAACGGAGTGCTGCTACATCTACTTAGGGTTTGGGATGGGCCAGAAATCTTTTCTTTCATTATTCTTCATTTTTTTCTTCTTTTTATGAAAATGCTGTATGCTATAAAGATAAGCAAAACTTAGTTTGCAAATGTATATATATATATATATATATATATATATATATATATATATATATATATATATATATATATATATATATATATAAAAGCTAAAAAGTAATATTTGTTTTAATATATTTTATATTATTTATTATAGTTTAGTTTAATTTGTAATATTTGAAAATATGTTATTTTACTTTTCAGCTAATATTCATGCCACAACATTTAATGAAAATCAAACTCCACTTCATTTTGCTTCAAAATACAATTCAGTTAATTCAATAGTTAGATTACTTGAATTGGGTGCCAAGGTTGATGCTCAAGATTATAAAGAGAGGACACCTTTGTATCTTGCTGCTGAGACATGTAAGATTAAATTGTTTTTTGAAATTAAAAATTTATTAGAATATATTTGAATATATAGAATTTAAATGATAAAAATCGATCAAATTTGTCAAATGTTCATTTGAATTATAAACGAGCTAATTATAAACAAATTGACAAATATTTTTCACAAATTGAATGGGAAAAAGTTTTCAATGAGCATGATATTGAAATATCTTATCAAAGAATTTTGAATTGTTATACATCTGCATGTAATAAATATATACCAGTTATTAGCACAAGTCTGTATGAACAAAATTTAAAATGGCTACCTAATGAGGTCAAATCACTAATTAAGAGTAAAAATACTTTATGGAAGCTTAATAGAAATTTGAACCATAAATGCAACAGTTTAAGTTATTTAAAAAAGAAGTTGAAAAACAAACAAATTTTCAAAGAGGAAGTATGAAATACAATTAATAAAAAACTTTAGGTATAAGCCAAAACAATTCTACTCGTATGTTAAACATCAGCAATCAGTTCATGGTTATCTAGGAGACTAAATAATCAAGATGGTTAGTCATTAACTAACGGGTTTGATATTGTCAATCAATTAAATTATCAATTTAAGTCAGTATTTTTAGAACAAGAAAACAATGAAATACCAAATTTTCCTATTCGAACAGATAAAGGTTGTCCAATACCAACTTTTACTGTGTCAAACGTATACCAACAATTATTAAAACTAGATCCCTACAAGAGTATTGGAGTAGATAATATGCATGGATATGTATTAAAACAATGTGCATCCAGTTTTTCGAAACTGTTAAGTATTCTGTTTAATAAACAGTTTGTTTAGTAAACATTTTGTTGTCTATCAGTGCATTTTAGGGTTGCCAGATGTCCCGATTTTACGAAGGAGAACTAAGTAAAAAAAATATTTTTACATATTTGGCGCAGAATTCTCCTTCGTAAAATCGGGACATCTGGCAACCCTAGTGCATTTGTGAATGGAACAAGAGTCTTGTATGCATATTGAATGAGTTCAAAAAACTACAACTTCAAACACCTTTATTGACTTTTCTTAATTTAAATCAAAATCAATTTAAAAAAATTCTGAGAACAATTTATTCTAACTTATTAACATGATTTTCACTTAATATTTAGAATGTAACTTTTTTTTTATAATTAACTATAATTGCTACAACTATTATCATTAACTTCTTGTTTGTTTATTTTTTATTATTATTATTATTATTATTATTATTATTATTATTATCAAAGTATGACTTTTAAATGTTTACTTAGTTATGTTCTATGTGCGTATGCTTATTATTAATCATATTATATTTAAAAACTGGTGTCACTCCTTTGATCAGAATTCTGTTTAAGTGACACCATCCTTATCATTTCGTTATTATTAATAAATACTTGTAATTAATTTACTCATTATTATATTATTTTATATTATTAGCATTTTTATATATATATATATATATTTTTTTTAAGCAATTATTTTTACTTACTAAAATCAATAGAGTTATGAATTATTTTTTTTTGATTATTATTATTATATTTATTTTTATTATAAAATTATTACATGATTTAAAAAGGAAAATAAATATCTTGTTGTTGTTGTTGTTGTTGTTGTTGTTGTTGTTGTTGTTGTTGTTGTTGTTGTAATATATCGTTCAATCATTCTAAACTCCCTGATATTTGGAAAGCTTTAAATGTAACCCTGTTATTTAAGAAGGGTAGTAGAATGATTGCAGAAAATTATAGACCTGTATCTTTAACCTCTAATATATGTAAGGTCATGGAGTCCATTATAAAGGACTACATACTTAACTTTTTAGATGGTGAAAAGTTATTGAATCAGAATCAACATGGTTTTTTGAAACATAAATCATGTGTCACCAATTTAGTATAATCTATGGATTTAATAACATTATTTATCCGAAAAATCATTTGTGGATGTTATTTTTTTAGATTTCCCTAAGGCCTTCGACTCAGTACCACATCAGAGATTATTGTTAAAATTATCAGCTTATGTTATAAAAGGTAAATTATTGAAGTGGATTGCAGATTTTTTATATTCATGTAAACAATGAGTTCTTATGGGTGATTTTATATCAATTTGGGCAATGGTCTTGAGTGGTGTTTCACAAGGTTCTGTGGTCGGGCCAATTTTATTTATCATTTTCATTAATGATTTGAATGAAATCATCTCAAATGATTCAAAATTTTATGCTGATGATTCAAAGATAATAGCTGAAGTAAATAATTTGATACAATGTTTATCATTACAAGGCAATATTAATGTTTTAAAGTGGTGTAAAAGCTGGTTAATCAACTTAAACGTCAACAAATGTAAATTAATGCACATTGGCAAACAGAATTTAATGTACAATAATAGTATAAATAAAGAAGGTGGCACACAACTAGTCTTAGAATCGTTGAATGAAGAAATAGATTTAAAAATCACAACAAGATCAGATTTAAAATGGAAAACACAAGTGTTAAACACATGTAATAAAACATATTCCATAATTGGTGTGATAAAAAGAACATTTATCATAATTGATATGTTTGCGACCCTATTGTAACACGGCATTTTTTAAGATAAAACAATTTTTGAATACATCACTGCACATTAGCGGAAAAATGTAATATGTGTAATATGGTGTCCCTATATGACAGGAGATATAAAAAGGCTGGAAAGAATTCAACGCAAAGTAACAAAAGTTCCTTCAGAATTAAATAATTTATTGTACAAAGAATGCCTTAGATATTTAAATTTAACCAATTTGGATATAAGACGACAGCAAAAATTCAATGGTCAAATTTTCCAGTTATTGATAAACCTGGGATTCATACACGTAGGCAAGGGTATAAATTGAATATTGAACTATTAAAAAACTGTTGAGCAAGATTTAATTTTTTTACAAACAGAGCTGTGAAATTGTGGAATACCTTAAAAACAGAAGATACTAATGTAATATCATTAAACTCATTTAAGGCTATTTTATCATCCAGATATAATTACTAACATTTACATTTACAATGGTATTGTAGCCAGCAACATTAACAATTAAATGCTTGTTTGGTGTTTTATGGTTGTCCTACTTAAGAAACAGCTTTGTTTGTATGGTTATGTTTATAGTAATGGCTGCAATAACCTAGTGAGAGGTTCTGCAGGGGTACATTATCTCTGTTTCAGCATTGATATATTATTATAATATATATATATATATATATATATATATATATATATATATATATATATATATATATATATATATATATGTATATATATATATATATATATATATATATATATATATATATATATATATATATATATATATATATATATAATTATATATATATATATATATGCATATGTATATATATGTATAAACCAGGACGCGAAAAAAAAAGAAATTGTAAAGATATGTAAATTACTTGGTTGTTGATCTCTAAAACACCAACCTGAAGGGACCTTAAAATGCTTCAAAAAAGAGCCAAAAATGTATATTTCAAATTTTTGTATCTGTATATTCGGAATAACATGTAAGTGATTACATATTTTTCCGAAGAACTAGCAAAAAATTAACAAAGAATGCTTTACTCTCTGCTTATATTTACTAGTAAAATGCTCTATGGACACTCATTTATAGCCATGTATTACCAAAATAACCAGTCTGGACTCGGGAAATAAATATATATTTTGTATATTGTATATAATGTTAGTGGATTGTTATGAATCAAATGAATCAATCATATTTTTTGCTTAATCCAACTTGCTTTAGCAATTTTTTTTATCCAAAATAACATATTTTGGATAAAAATCATAAAGTTCCAGGCAGTTAAAATCATAGTTTGTTAACACTAATAGTAAGGATTCTACAGTGGATAGGTCTAATTGATATCATTTATCCACTGTGCAATCATTAGAGAGAAAATAGGTTCTACGTTGCCATTATGAGGTGGAATAAAAATCATAAACTGACATATTTTAAAAATTTCAGAATACTCTTTAATGTTATCGCAAAGTTTAAAAATGTCAATCATTTTTCATGTGTAAGCATTTTAAACTTTTTCCATTCTGTTGATTTTTCAATCACAACTTTATCTACAATACTCATTTGACTAAAGAGAAGTGAATCATTTAATTCAACTCCTCTATCCTGGAGAAACTTACAAGTAATTTTCACTTTGTCCCATGCAGGAACTTCCAAAAGTAACATCCATGAAAATACAGTTAGGCTTGAAATTGGCTCCTTCCACATATAAAGATAATTGTATGCAGTTGTCTAAAAATCGCCAATTTCACAATTAAAATTTGACATATTAACTTATGATATTTCATCTTTTAGTTATCTTAAGACATTTTTTACATTTATTGTTAATTTTTTATTTCGTCTTTCTTTAACAATCGTTAGCATCTCTTCCAATGTCGAATAAACTTCAACGCAACATATGTTGTTTCCTTCGATACTTTTAATTTCTTTTTTAAATACATGCAGTTGACTGTGAATAAAAAATAAGTAAGGTTTACTCAAAGGATCATTAAAAAAGTTTTGATGCATGCTGCCAAAATTTTATTTGCAATTATTGAATCTGAATGCATAACTTTTATTAACTTATTGTTACAATCTGTACTGCGAAATGAATAATGATGTTTGACTGTGTGATATGCGTTGGTCAATTCCGGTGCATATATCTTACATTTTTCATTGAAACAAGATTTAATAAAAAAAGAATCAATTTTTTTTGAACAACTTCTTGATATTTTGAAAATATGTTTTCATAATTTTAAATGGTCTTTAATATCAGCCCAACTACCATGTCCAATGCTTATAAATGACATATATACTGAGCATTCTACTTCTTCTTGGTTTTGGTCTTTTCTTATAACTTCCATTCTTTGGAGAAATCTTTGTTGTAAATGCATTTACGCTTTGGCATTTTAACTAAAAACTAGTTCAAAAAAAAAAATTTATAAGTAAAAAAAACACAAAATAAAAATAAATTCAAGTTTGATTTAAAATCAAGAAATATAAAGCCTTTTTGTAATGATCGACAGTTTAAAAATAAATGCACATTTAAAGTATAAAAAAAATTGCATATAAAATAGTTAAGTATGTATATAAAATTGCATATGAAATAACTAGGTACGTATATAAAGGTTTTTTTATTAAAAAATTTCTTCACTGGTTTTTCAAAGATTTTATTTATTTTTTTTCAAAAGCATAACTGTTTTAAAACCGGGACAATCAATGTAACGCATGTAGGTGCAGAACTGTACTTATCAATGATTGACTGCGGCCCATCACAGTATACGATGTGGTGTAAACTGGTAACCAAAACAGCGTCTGAAGTTGTTGGAAAGCTTGAAGAAATATTCTTCTTATTTGGCCTGCCAATTTGCCTTCTAATGGACAATGAATTTTGTTCACACACGTTAACAAGGTTTGCTAAAGAATGGTACGTTAATTTAGAATATCGAGCAGCCCATCAAGCTTAAAACAATGGTATAATTAAACGCATATACAGAACAATTAAAAGAACAGTTGCCCGCTCACGTTGTTTGATCGCTCTGTCAGTCTTGCTATACAATGAGACAATATCATCAAACTGTAGTGAAAGTCCATCGCAGCAATTTAAGCGAAAACCAACTTTTTTTATCCCAGGTGTCGATACACGTAAGAAAGCTGAAAAATATGAAGTAGACAACATATTCAAGGAGGGTGACAATGTTTGGGTAAAACCAGCTCAAGAAACAAAATGTGATCAGTCGTGGATACCAGGTATAGTATGGAAGCAAAATACCTTGTCGTTTGACGTTGAAACGCAAATAGGGTATTCCCACAACACATCTCACACTTGTGTCGCCGTATTCCAGACTCTCAGAATATAAATGACTCATTTAAAGATGGTCTTGATATACAAAATGATGAAGTTGAAAACGGTAAAGGAAGATATAACAAAGATGCCGTTCAAGTTTGAAATGATTCTCAAGAATGCAATGAACAAAAGATAACGCGCTCGGACAAATAATAAGAGCCCCACAACGATAGACTGAGTTAATTCACCAAGAGGGTATGTTCTATTAAAGTTGGTGAATTAAAATTATTATGTATATGTGGTAAAAGTCACGTAGATAAACGTGATGAAAGTCACGCATTCATTTATGATTATTATTTTAAGGACTATTGTAGTTTTATAATTGTCATGGGAATTATAACTTTGTATTTATATACAATTTTATGTATAAAATAGAACAGAGGTTGAAAAAATGCTCAGATGTTTTTAATATATATATAAACCAATGCAAGAATGCAACAATGATGGTATTTGTAGACAAAAGAAAGAAATGCAATCTTCCAACAATAGAAGAGTGGCTCAAGCTTGGCAAATAAAGCAGCTCTCATTACATTTACAGTGTGCTTTTAGACTTTGTCTTAGAGTAAGAGGGTTGTTATTCATCAATATAGGAATACCAATATTATTGCAATATTTTTTTGCAATGTTTTGTAGAGTTTTGAAAAATTGGATCCACTTATTTAGCTCTTTTTAAAAATTTAGCAACAATTGAAGAGAGTTCTGGAGAACACTTTTTTAAGACTATGATGGAAATCTTATCTGAAGCACAAATGTTAGAAGTGTTTAATTGAGAAATAACTTTAGCATTGAAAGCCAGAGAGATTTGGATGTTTAACAATGAGTTAATCTGTTTAATTGGCAGGAAGAGTATGACCATTAGATTCAAGAGTCAAATTAAAGTAAGATTTCTTTGTAAATAACTCTGCTTTATTCTGGTGAGAAGTAAAAAAAAACAGACCCATGAATTAGAGATTAAATGTTAGACTTACTTTAGTTAATAACATTGTTGAAGACTTACCAAAAGTCTATGGAATGTAACATCTGATATAAGATACAAGATTTAATAACATTGTTGAAGACTAACCTAAAGTCTATGTAATGTAACATCTGATATAAGATACAAGATTTAATAAACTGAGAATAACAGACCTTAACATCAGACAGGACCTTTTTTACATTGGCTTCTTGAAATAATAAAAGCACATTTGTTCTTAAGAGAGATGTTCTTGTAAAAAATATGAAAAAAAATGCTTAATAAAGCAACTGCTCAAGATGGTGAAAAATGTAGAGTAGAATGAGGCTCAACTTAAAATTGAAGAGTAGGAAGAAAAGCTTCTAAACTTTTAGTCCAGAAGGAATAAAAGCTTCCGAGATGCGCTTTATGCATACATACTATGGATATAAACATATATGTTTGTTATTTATTTAGATGCTGACATACAATATCCTTTCATATTTATATAAACTTTAGTATTTATATGGTGTAGTATTTACCAAAAGAGAAGAAGATGATGATGATGATGATGATGATGATGATGATGATGATGATGATGATGATGATGATGATGATGATGATGATGATGATGATGATGATGATGATGATGATGATGATGATGATGATGATGATGATGATGATGATGGTAATGATGATTATGATGATCATGTTGATCATATTGTTTATATATGTATATATATACAAAATGTAACATGAATTTTGAATTAAAAAAATATACTTTAGGATGTATAAATGTTTATGCAGCCCCGGTCACAAACCCGGCCCCAGCTCCAGCTATTTTATTAAATCTGGCCCTGGCTCCTGTCAATTATCAACCCCGGTCACTTACTAATTGACTGTCCTGATGACGTTTTTTGGGACGCTGGGATAGGGCACCTAAAACCAGAACAATCCTAGAAAACTGAGTTGTCTGGTCACACTATATATATATATATATATATATATATATATATATATATATATATATATATATATATATATATATATATATATATATTTATATATATATGTACCACATATATAAAACAAAATATGCTATCTGTTTTCTCTGTAACAGGGAATGAGTCCTTTGGAAAATTCCATTTCATTCAAAAAGATTTCAAAATCTGTATGATCTCTTTTACTATCTTTGTATCATATTTTATTCATTTGTAAATCTATATTACAAGCAATATATTCTTTCCCAAACAGTACTCCTTTATGTGTATCAATCATTTTTAATGCAGACCTGCAAGAGCTGGACTGCATTAAAATTTGCAAAAAATTTTTACAAGAGGGTGTAATTGACAAATTAGGTTATATAAAACTTTTCTCATGAAGAAATTATTAGCTGAACAGCTGCATGATTAGTGGCAACACAGTCTTTTTGAACTTTAGTCAGGAGTTTTTAAACTTTTGATAGTCAACTCTTTGATAGTTGCAATTATGGAAATGAAATACAAGAATAATGGAATACAAAAATGCAAGTTGATCAATTGAATATACAATATGAGTTTAATAATTGTGTGGAGTTCCACCTGACAACTGATCTATAGCTAAAACATGACAATGTTTTGGTTGTAAAATGAATTGAGTTTATATGTATTTCTTCTTGGGTTGTTGTATCAAACCCAAGAGTAAAATTTTAATACCTTTTGAAAATAACTCCATTCTTTTAAATGATATTTTATGTTAAAATCATAAAAAATTGATAACCATTAATAAATATAACTAAATTGATAACAAATTGTTTTTAATTTAATAAATGTACATTTAATATTTCTCCAATTAATAACCATTTGGCTTTAAAGTTACACAAAACTTAGGACTTAGAGTTCATGAAAACACTAGCTGAAATGCTTATGCTTAAAGTGAAGATTCATCAATTAAGCCCAAGAAAGATTAATTTAGCGCATTCTGGATTAAAATTTTTTCAAGGTGCAACAGCAACATAGTCTCAAACCAGAATTATTGAATAGATCTGCAGGCAATATTTTAACTAATAATTTTTATATTATATAAATTATAAATAATTATTATATATTATAAATAAATTTCATTTGATAATTTTTTAATGAAAGTTTATGAATATTTTTCTGGAAATTGAATATTTAAAACATTTAAATAAGTAGAATATTTTCTTAAATGTTAACAAAACTAGCTTTAAACTAAGTTTAAAAAGATTTTTTGCTAAAAATAGCAGCTCTAATGTTTACTCTGTAAAGAAAGTTCATGGTTACCTAAAGATTATGGTTACCTACAATTCATGGTTACCTACAATTCATGGTTACCTACAATTCATAGTTTCCTACAGTTCATGCTTATCTACAGTTTTTCTGCATATGGTTTAATTATAAAACTATAAGGTTCACACTAAAAGATTTAAAAATAAAACTTTAAGATTCACACTATAAGTTTCACACTATAAGATTTGCACTATAAGATTCACACTATAAGATTCACACTATAAGGTTCACACTATAAAGTTCACTATATATGCATCACACTACAAGATTTAAACTATAAGATTTACTCTATAAGATTCACATTATAAGGTTCACACTCTAAGATTCACACTGAAAAGTTCATGCTTTAAGGTTCACACTATAAGATTCACACTATACAATTCACATTATAAGATTCACACTATAAGATTCAAACTACAGTCGTCCCCCGGTTAACGAACTTAATTCGGAGTACGAACTAGTTCGTTATCCGAAAAGTTCGTTAACCGAAACGCGTTTTCCCATAGGCCGCCATTAAAAAATTTTTGCCGAAATAATGGGGGAAAAAATTCAAAAAATTGTCCAACTTGATAAATAAAATAGGCAAAGGTGAAATGATTGAAACCTGAGATTTATGCACTTTTAAAAATTGAAACAAATTGAAATTGTGCATGAAAATTGCTTGTCAAAGTTTTAGAAAAAACTAAAAATTGAACATGAACATTGCTTATCAAAAAATGAAAATTCAACAAGAAAATTGCTTGTCAAATTTTTACCAAAAAATTGAGAATTGAACTTGAAAAATGCTTGTCAAAATTTTACGAAAAAATTGAAAATTGAACATGAAAAATCCTTGTCAAATTTTTTACCAAAAAATTGAAAATTGAACTTGAAAGAAAATTCAACAAGAAAATTTCTTGTCAAATTTTTACAAAAAAAAAATGAAAACTCAGTCGGAGTCATCCGCCAAAAGTCAATTGCAGCAGCCCTCTTCTGAGCAGTGGTGCTGAGATGGTGCCAATGGTTGATTTATTCACACCAAACTCCTTAGCCAGGTCACTTTGCTTTTCACCTTTTTGCACTCTTTGAATGATTGTCTTTTTCTCTTCAAGAGTGAAAACTTTTCTGCTTTTTTTCGCAGGGTTCAACATTTTGAAAAATCGCAAAATCGAAAAAATCGCAAGTGGGAAAAAAACCTAGAAAAAAGCACAAAAATGCATGAAAAATATTAGTGAAACAAGAAAAGAAAAAAATGAAACAACAAAAGCACACCCAGCACAACCATTCACCTCCCAGGCTTCCATGACACTCACAAAACTGAGGGGGAAATGCTGGACGGCGCGCCCGACCTTCACGCGCGTGTGCACGCCATTTGGCGGTCCCGGTTCGTTAACCGAGTTCCGGTTCAATAACCGGGGGAGGATTTTGGGCAAACTTTCGGTTCGTTAACCGAAAGTTCGCTAACAGGGGGGTTCGTTAACCGGGGGACGACTGTATAAGGTTCACACTATAAGGTTCACAATATAAGATTCACACTTTAAGATTCACACTATACGATTCACACTATAAGATTCACACTATAAGGTTTACAATATAAGATTCACACTATGAGATTCACACTATAAGATTCATGGGAAAACTCATTTTTTCTAAGGGCGACTGAAATTTAAAAAAAATGCCTGTCAGTAGCCCGACAGGATGTCCAGACAGTTTATTTACAAAAGTGTGTTTGTTAATAAAACCATATTTTTATCTATGAAAATTTTATTCCTTGCGAATATTTAAAAGGAAAACTTTAAAAAACATTTAAAGTAGTATACACTTCATTTAATGATAATTACACTGCTATGCGTTATATAACTTTACTTAACTTAATAAAAAGAAGCTGAAACGCAATTTAAAATTTCAAAGTGCGACTACTGTTTTTTTAAACGTTGTTCTTCAATTTTGAAGCACCTTTCTTCTCAATTTAAAATGAGTTTTAAAGTAACATTTTCTTTCAATTATAAATGCTAAAACGAAATAGATAATGACTAAATGAAACAGGTATTGAATACAACAAAAATGGCAATCTTCATTGGTAAAGAGATAGTTATCTCTTTACCAATATCTCTTTGTAACTAAAATTACATGACAAATTTTTTAACAGGTTATAATGTTTCACTATTTTTTAATAATAATTTTTTTTTAATTAAACCGCTTCTTATTAGACATTTTAGTAGTCAGACGTTTTTTTCTTCAGTATTTTCACCCAAGAAAAAATGCCCAAAAAGAAAATATTATACTAGACTACTTTTTATCATAGCAGACGACTCAAACGAGCAATACAAACTATTTCAGTTGTCAGCAGGTGGACCTGAAAAAAATTGGAGAGTACACCACTGTATGTTAAATATAAATTTAAAATGCATATAATATAAAAGATTTATGAATGAAACAACTAGTTCAGGAGTTATATAAAAATAACAGATAAAACCTCTTTCATCTTGATTTTTTCATATTAAATAAATATGAATTAAATGTTAAAGCATTAGATTGTCTAAAAATCTTAATTGATATAAGACAAACTGTATTGATAAGTTAGGATAGAAAATGTAAAAATTGTAAACAAACCATAACAATGAAGTTTAAAGAAATATAACAAAAATAGTTGTAATCAAATAATTTTTAGCTGTTAAGGTGCTCTCAGAAGACCTATCACAGATCTTATCACGGAGCACAGCAAAGGAGCATTTAACAAGGAAGTTCTCCTTAACTAATGTAGCTTATTAGCCAAAAGCTTGCATATAGCCTTGAACCTCTTAGTTAGGGTTAGGATTAGCCAGATTTCTAACTACTGTGCCATGGCTGTTTAAATAAATATAAAAGGAACAAAGGAGATAATGTTGGGTATATTAGTATAACAATATTGAAAAAAAAAAGAATATGAGATAAAAGCAGCTGATAAATATTTATAAGTGCATAATAAATGAAGTAAAACTCAAGCAAACTGTAGAATCAACTACAATTAATAAATTGGTTCAAAAAATGTATGTGTGTATATACATACATTTTGAAATAGTATGCAAAAAAGACTTTTTTGGTTGAAAAAGTCCCTTATGATGACATTTTTGCTACCACAACTTTTAAATGAGTTTTTAATGTTTTCTATTTTTAATGTCACCTGAATGTCAAAACCATTAAACTATTGTGGAAGTACATAAAATTTAACATTTTAAAAATCACAAAATTAAACAAACTTTAATGGCTCATCTTTTATATTTCTTGAAAGAGTTTGTTTTTTATAAATATATATATATTTTTTAATTTTTAGTTTTATTTTCTTTTTTTAATTTTATGCTAAGTGTGCATAAGTTTACTGATATTTATAGATATAGGGGCAATAGAGTATTCATACATTGTCTGATATGAGTTTGAGATTAAATTGTTAAGTACATAAAGGTAGTTTATATTTCAATTTTTTTAGGTTGTGAAGAAGCATCACGTATTCTTTTAGAACATGGAGCACCAGCAGGAGTTTATGATGATTCAGGAATGTCATGCTTATCACACTTGGTTGCAAAAATGCCTAATGTAGCTGTCGAGGCTTTAGATCAATTTCAACATGTTGATAAGGCAAACAGAACAACTAAGTACTACTTAAGTTACTTAGAAACCAAAAAATGGAAAAATAGTAGAAAACTGCTTAAAAAAAGTGTAAGAGTGGTTTTGATCAGAGAACCTTTAGAGGTATGATTAAACAATATTAAGGTTTATTTATGATTAACATTTAGTGAGTTAGGCTCGGAATTAGGGTCGGCATTAGGCAATGCCAACCTAACAACCAATCTTAAAGTCTTTGAGGTTGGTAAAAAATTGCCGACCTCATTTCTGTTTTATGGTAAAACCTTTGTATCATATTTTTTTTTGCCAACCTGATGCCGACTCTATCAGATTCCACATTTTTCCTGATTCCGAGGATTGAGTAAATTATAAGTTTTGTTTAAATCAATTTTAAATTATTTTAAATTAAATTGTTTGAATTGTTAAGATGCTATATTAAAATTGTTACAGAATATATGAAGAACTTTAAAAGTGGGAAAAAGAGTTAGGCAACATTGTCTTTAGCAGCATTTTTTATATAGAGAAAGTAAAAGGTAAAGATAATTACTTCATGTGTTGCATTTCAGCAAGTGGTCAGTATGTGTCTCCAATATTGGTGTTCTGCATTAAAAAATAAGAGAAAAATAAATGAAGTATCTGTTATTTCAAAGTTCACCAACTGATAAAAAAGAAGCTGAGTAGTTAAATAAAACTAGATCCAGTTTTGTTATTAGTGCCATACTAGGCACATCAGGAACATAGACTTTAAAATTTGGACTTGATTATTCTTGAAAGAGAAAGTGTTATCAAGCTTTTTTTCATTCATTGCACACACAGGCCACAACCATTTGATATTTCATTTTAATATTTATGTAGCTACAGCTTATGATAGTTTATCATGATAGGAGATTCATTTTCAGAAAAGATGTGATAGATGTGTTGCTGAGAAATATATATGAAAATAATGTATTTGAAATGAACAAATAGCTATGAATGCATTTATAAAAACAGGCAAATTTAATTCTGATGCTTTTACAAAGATTTTATATATGCAGAAGTTACTAATTGTGAACTTCCAGTACCAGTGGCTGCATTCCAGTACCAGTGGCTGCATTATTGATCTCTAACAATGGTCATTTAAATTACAAGATAAGTTAACATCTATTATGTATTACAATTGTATTGTAATATAATGCAATTGTATTGTAATTATATTACACCACCAAACAATTTAATAAAGTTTGAGTGCACAAAGTTTTACAAAATTTTAAGTGACTGTAGTTTCTACAACTTCTCTTTGAGCTTTTGTGAGAATTTTTAAAAACTGGTAAATAAAAAGACATTGTTAAAAAAATCAACAACAACCTGTCTTTCTTTTATTTAAAGGTACTCACTTCCAGTTTACAAAAAAATGCCTTTTCTTTTAGAATTTTAAGAATTTTAAAATTAAATGAAAGTCATAAAAAAATTAGAAGATTGAGAAGATTGAAGCTGGAAGAAGTAAAAGCTGTTGATTGGAAGTAGTGTAAAAAGTTGTTGAAAAGACAAGAGATCATGGAAATATAACAAAACCAAGTGAGCTATCAAGCAAAAAAAAGAAAACACAAAAAATCATAGGCCTATATGTGAAAATATATGTGGGGATCATATTTTTTGTGCTTGGCGTGATGTTAACTATAGAGTATTGATCCAAGGAAAGCTGAAGAATAACTGCATTTTTTCTTTTGTTAATAATGGTTTCACAACAACTGTGCCAAGGAAAATGGAACTACTAATGCTGAAGATATTTATTAAATTTGGTGGTTGTGTTGAATGTATTGTAAATTATATATTATTAACTTTATGTGCTATTGCTAAACTTGTAGCTAACTTTGTTATTGGTGCTAATCAAAAACTAAAGCCATTTTTGAATTGCGTCACAAGTTTCAATATTAAAACAATTGGTTGCTGTATGGGCAACCTAATGTAATATTTATTTTGGTTATAGTTTATTTGTATTAATTGCTCTGTTAAAAAAAGTTTTCTTTTCAAATAGGATTAAAATGTCTGTTTATAGCTTCTAAGTTTAATTTTATGTAGTTTGCATTCATAATTTAGAAAATATCAGCCACATAACCTACAACTTCTCTTCTTGATTAGCAGTTCAACCTAAGCTGAAACTGTTAATCTGTTTAAACTCTTTAACCATTTTTATTCTGTCTTGTAATTAAATACACTGAGATTATTAAACATGAAAATTCAAACTTCACAAATGTTTTGCTCAATAATTCATACTGTTTAAATGTCAATCAGTAAAAGCTGTTTTACTACAGTCCAAATATCTAAACCAAAAGTCCAAAGTTCTTAAATAATGTAGTATAAATTATAAGGATGCAAATAAAAAAGTTAAAATGCAAATTTTAAAAATTCAAAACTGATTACAAATCTCTTCATTAATAATATATATCAGCATTCTAAATTTATTTTAGTTTAATTGTAAATGTATTTAATTTAAATGTAATATTTTGTATGTGTATTCTGTATTATATAGTTACATTACTTATAGTAAATAAAAAGTAATTACATAGTCTATTTAAAAATTAATTTTTAATCAAAATATTTTATACGTTTCATTATTATTTTAAATAATTAATTTTTAATTTTTGTTTTAAATAATATTTATAATAATTTTTATTAATTAACATTATATTATATTTATATATAAACATAAAAACAAATATATTATTTTTTAGGACATTGTAAAAAATCAAGATTCATCATTAATTATGCATCCAGTTATTCAACGGCTAGTTAAAAAAAAAACTCTTTTATATGGTCAACATAGTTTTATTTTTGTACTTTTGATCAATCTTTTGTTCACGACAATTTGGACAGCACTGACTTTTACACTTCCACATCATAAATTTGATATTTCAACTGATTTAAAAACTGCAGCTCCTGAAACTATTTTACCCAATATCACCGAGTCGGCTGATTTAACATTTACTAAATCATATGATTCAACCTTATCACTGCATTCAACCATATCACTGGATTCAACCAATACAACTGCTTCAACCATACAAAGCATTTCACAAGTTGAATTTTATACTCCTTATGATAAACAGAGCTGGAGATTTGTTTTAGAGTTCATTGGATTGCTACTAGCTATCTACTTTTTCATTCAGGTATATACATTTAAATAATTACGCTTATATAGTATATATATATATATATATATATATATATATATATATATATATATATATATATATATATATATATATATATATATATATATATATATATATATATATATATATATATATATATATATATATAAATACATACATACATACATACATACATACATACATACATAAATATGATTAATGCTCAAAGTGCTTCAGTCACAAAAGAAATGTTTTAATAAAGTTTACTTTGACCAGGCTCATCAAAATAATTTTTTTTTTTAATTAAGTTTTTGAAAAGATTTTTCTTATGTACTTTTACCATTAAATCTTAAATTTAAAATTACTTTTGTAAAAAACCATTAAAATAATTGTGGAAAAAAATAATATTTAATTATTTTTTTAAAAACGCAAACTTATTAACTAAAGGTTTATCAAAACTGTGTAGGCCACTACAGTTGAATAAACTACTTTAGTTGTGGTTACAACTCTAACTCAACTCTATAACTCCAAAACACAAACTTGACAAACAAGACTGCTGCACAGAGAAACATGTTTATTTAGTTTGGTTTAGGTGGTCTATTAATTATAAAGAATCTTTTTAAAGATTTTTCAGAATTTTTTCAACTTATGTAAACCGTATGGATTTTGGTCAGCAAAAAAAGTTAGCATATGCGTATCTATATGCTCTACAGTATATACATATCTATATACATATGCTATAGTATACACACACACACATATATATATATATAAATATATATATATATATATATATATATATATATATATATATATATATATATATATATATATATATATATATATATATATAAATATATATATATATATGTATATGTATATATATTATTATTATAAAATGAATCATTCCACTCCAAATATTATCCCTTCTATTCATCAATCCGACCAAACACTAACAGTAATTTTACTTCAGCTCTGTTACACACACCATCTGATAACTACTTAAAAAATAAATAATTCTACTCCAACTCTGTTACATACACCCATACACATCCCTTTATAATAGATAAGTAATAACACTTAAATTATAACTTAAGTTATATTTAAATATAAATACATGTTATTGTCAATGTTTTATTCTCACACTGTTAAAATACTAGAATAATGCTAATGAAGAGTAAAAAACACAAATTTTCATTATTACTAAATACTACATTACTTAATTTTGATAACCAGCTTCTAATGACTAATATTTTTTTGAATCTAAAAACTCATACTAAAAACACAAGTCACTATAAATATATGTACAGAAAAAATCATCCATGCTATACATACAGTTTGTTTAATTGACAAGAGGCTACCTGCAAACTGTTTTATAAAACGAATAATTCTGCTCCACTTCAGATACTCTTGGTAACATTACAGTCACATGACATATTCACAGTTAATCTTGTAACTTATACAAAATACAAAACTCCATATGATTTAAGTTTATTAGTTGTAAAATGTATATACAGACTGATAGTTGTAAAATATATATACAAGTTTTTTTGCTATATTGGTATAATTCTATTTAAATTTTCTAGATTATTGAGTTGTAATAGCATGTTATTTTTAAGATTCATGTTATTGGACTTCTAGTATTCATGTCTAGCTTACGTTACACCAATTTAAATGACTTATAACTATTTTTGTACTGATATCTCATACTATCAAGACAGGCTACTACAATAGACATGTACACTGCATTGACTATTTTTATTACATACAAAGCTATAAGAACTCAAAACTCCTCTGGTCCCAGTGCAAATTTAGAAGTCTGTGGCAATTGTCCTGATGGGATACTCTGAGAATAGTCCTTTTGGGATAACACAATGGGATACCTTAAAAAGATACCCTGGTGTAGTCCCAGAGTGGAACTTCTTTTGGGATACCAGTCTGGGGCAAAAGTTGGAGGTCTTCTTGTGTTCATACTGTACCATAAGGTGCGAATCCATACTGTACCCGAGATGTCTATGACACACTTATATCGATAATGTATGTGTATCACCCTAATAATACAGACCACATGATAACTACTTGTAAAACAAATAATTTTGCTCCATCACTGATACTGTCTATATATCACACTTACGCTGGACACTAATGACAAATAAGCAGAACAACACTTAATGACCCCTACTTATCTCGACTATTGTTTATTGTTATTGTTTATTTTTACAACATTTTACTTATCAGTTTTTTAATATTTTTCTACTTTGAGGCTCTTTATTTTCCACTGGGCATCTGTCCTTTTGTATTTTTATCTCACTCTGCTAAACTCTTTCTAACTTATTATTCATTTCTAAGGCGTTCACTGCTTGGTACAGCTTCATTAAAATGTATTGCATTTACAAAAAATATATTTATTTCTGATTTATTTGCATTTAAAAATAAGAAATACAAAATAGTGATACAGGTAATATCACATGTATATATATATGTATATATATATATATATATATATATATATATATATATATATATATATATATATATATATATATATATATATATATATATATATATATATGTATATATATGTATGTGTTATAGTGCATATATATTTGTATATACTGTGAAGCATATAGATATGCATATGCTAACTTTGAAAAAGATTGTAAGTTTTTTTAAATTGTTTTTAGGTTTTGTATCACTTTATTATTCTCTACTTGAATGTTTATTATATATATGTAAATTAAATGTTTGTTTTTTTGCAGTTTTGTGGTTTTAATCCGTATTTCTTTAGACAATTCGGTATTATTTTTATACTTATGTTCATTGAAAGATTTTAGAAGTTGATAGAATTTAGAATTGAAATCCTGATTTTTGTAAAGCCTCTTCATAAGGTGGAACGGGTTTTTTAATAATTTTATTCAACAACATGGTAGGTAGTAATAATTCAATTATGATTCCTTTTATTTTAGATATATGACCTTAATCAGAATAAGAATATTTTAGTTAATCATCTGTCATATTTATATCTCTCTGCTAAATTAAGTGATAATTAAAATTACCTTTATATTACCAAAAAGTCTATGCGGGATTATTTAAAAAAAATGTAACTACATAAAATGCAAATTAATTAGTGTTACATTTTATGTATTTTTATAACTTTCAGTAACTGAACAATAAATAACCAGGCGTTATAAGTACTTTATTGAAACATAATATATACTGAGTTTTATTATAAAAAAAGTTTTCTTAAAACTATAATTTTTTTAAGTGTTCAATTTTATATTTGAAAAACATGCGTGTTTTTCAAATATAAAATTGATAAAATCAAACAACAAAAATTATACTAAAGACATTTGCTTTATAAAGATATTAAAGGGTATTTACATTCATACAAAACATTTAAAAGCATAAATTTTTCAAAAGTATAAACAAGATTTTAAAATTTGTATTTATTTTATGAATTAAAATGATTTTCACGCTTTCAAAAAGTTTTTATAACTTTTTACTTGGAATTTTGATTTAAAAAAATAGACTTATATTAATCTTTTTTTAAGGGGAACTTTTCAATTGTTATAATTTTAAAATAAATTTAGAAGTGGTTTATCAACATTATTATGCAAATATTTTGACATCATAGAAAAGTTTTGTTATCAGAATTACAAATTAATGTTTAGGATCGTTTCAATTTCATGTTTACATAGCTATTAAATAATCCATGGTTGGCTACACAAGCAATTATTAAATTTTCAAGTAAATAGTTTCAAGGATGGAAGTTTTACTTGAAATTTTTTTTTCATTTGACAAGCAATATTTTTTTTGATACTCAAAAAATTATTGGGAAAAAAATTTTGTTTCAAATGAGCAATTCATCTTTCACACAACTTATAATTCTTTAGAGGATAATTCTTTTAATTAGATTGTAAATTCCTTTTTGACTGCCACAATTAATTTAACTTATGACGCAGTTTCTTTAACATATTAAGAGCTGTTAGCGATTTGTGGCATAATGATAAATGTTTTTTGCATATTTTTACTTTGTTTTGAAGGCAGATAATGGGTACTTTTTATTATGTAAAATACTAATATATTAGCACTTAAAGTTGAGCACTTTTTTGACGGAAAAACGCACATGCTGAAAACTTTTTAGTCCCTGTGTAATAAGATATATAAATAATGTATAATAAATCGGAATATTTCACTACATGGAGGTAATCCACTGCTATAGGGTGGTAGCCCTCCTTGGATTGGCGTATTTGCTAATTTTGTTTGTTGAACAAATATTGAAATCATGACGTTACAATAAAAAATTTGGCATCTAAATTTGAAATATTTAAAGATGATCAAATTAAAAGAGTCAAAGAATTAGAAGAAAAAGTGAAATTATTAGAACTTAAGACCACCGCTAAACCACCGCCTGAAAATTTAACATCTACTATAGTAAATTCATGGAGTAGTTTGCTTCAAATAAAACCAAAATCAAATATGCCTGATTTGTATGTTCATGAATCACCTTATGTAGAAAAGTAAAGAAAAAATTTGATAATTTTTAGTTTGGAATTGTCTAAAAAAGATAGTATTTCTGATGAAATAGTAGAAGGCCAAGAAAATGTTGATGCAATATTTCACAAAATTGGAATTGAAAAATCAAAAATTATTAAAATTCACAGGTTTAGGTCAAAAAATGATAAGACAGCACCAGTGCTAGTGGAATTAAAAACTTCAGATGATCGAATTGAAGTAATACGATCAGCCAAAAAACAAAGTATAGATAGACAGTTTAAAAATGTATTTATTAATCTTAACGCAACATGATCTTGTAAAAAAACTTCTTGTTCAAAGAAATAAATTCATAACAATCAACTAAATAAAGAAGACATCAGTGATTATAAATATGGGATTTGTGACAACAAAATTGTTAGAATATCAATTAAGCATGTATAGTAATTTTGAATCAATTAAAATTAGAAAGAAAAATGATGATTTTTCAACTAGGAAAGATATCAAAAAAGTTACAGCAACTAGTTGTTTAAAAGATTACTGTATAAAAAAACACATTAACAATCGTAGTCTTACAGTGTGGTCAACAAATGCAATGTCAGTAATCAACAAAATTGATGAAGTTAGGGCTCTAATTGCAACTTGCAAACCTGATGTGCTTTTCGTTTCTGAGACTTGGTTTAAATAAATATCAGATATAAATATAATAAATTACCATTTGTATAGGTGTGATCGAGAAAAAAAAAGAGGTGGCAGAGTTTGTGTTCATATTAAAAACTCAATAGATTCTTCTGAGGTTAATATTGACCAACTCAACTCTACAAATATAGAACAAGTATGGGTATCTTTGCATATTAGCAAAGAAAAAGTATTATTAGGGTGTATTTATAGACCTCCTAAATTGTCTGAAGAAACTAATAACACGATTATAGCTTCAATATACAGTGCCAAAAATGCATTAGACAAAGGATTGTTTTCAGGATTATTTATTTCAGGAGACTTCAACTTTGACAAGATTACTTGGAGTAATGAAAATGTACACTCTTTTGGTCATAATGAAAACCAATCTAATAAGTTTAGACAACTGCTTCTTCAAACAAATGGTACTGGTATGATCATTTCTATCTGAAAGACAACAAAGATTAGTCCTGGGTGACTAAACTTCATCATGGCAAAATGTTGTGAGAGTAGTTCAAGAATCGGTTTTAGGTCCATTATTATTTTTAATTTTTGTAAATGATTTACCAGAACAAGCAATTAATACTTCAAAATTGTATGCCGATGATAATAAACTTATTGCACCGGTTAATTCATTAATAGATCGTGATGTTATGCAAAATGATATTGTTAAGTTAGTAAAATGGGCATGCAAACAAGACATGGACTTCAATATTGAAAAATGTAAGATAATGCCCTTTGGTATACATAATCAAAACTTTGGTTATTACATGACTGATAATGATATTAGGATCAAATTATTAACAACAAATGTTGAAAGAGATTTAGGAGTTTTGATATCAGACAACTTACAGTGGACAATGCAAATCAGAGCAGCAGCTTCAAGAGCAAATAGTAAATTAGTTAATATTATTGCCTAAGCTTTTAATTATAAAACTTTTGACTCTTTCAAGAAGCTATATTATGCTTATGTGAGACCACATCTAGAATTTGCTGTTCAGGTATGGAATCCGTTCTTAAAGAATGGCATTGATATACTTGAAAATGTGCAAAGATGTACAACTAAGATGATATATGAAATTAAACACCTTTCATACAAAGAAAGGTTAATCAAACTGAGCTTAACAACACTAACCGAAAGAAGAAAACGTGGTGATTTAATTCAATTCTACAAATTTTTCCATCATATTGAAGATATCTCATGGCACAATCCGCCTAAATTTTGTGAATCGTTATTGTTGTCTAGACCAGCTGCTAATACAAGATGTAATCAGTTTAAACACAGTTTATACACTCAACAGGTCAAAAGTCAAATTCGAAAACATTTCTTCACAAACCAAATTGTAAAGACATGGAATATTTTGCCACAATCAACCATTGAAACATTAACGGTTAACAATTTCAAGAGCAAAATAGATAATTTATCTAGTATTATGTTGACTTTTAACTAAATTTCTAGAAACAACATAAATAACTTTTATTTGTTGTTTATATTATTAATTATAGAATTATTATTGTTAAAGGCTGTCACAGATTTAACATGGCGTTAAGTCTCAACAGCAATAATTATTATTATTATACTATTATTATTATTGCTTTAGATCAGACAGTAAAGAATTTAAATAAATTTTTATTTGTTGAACATTTTCAGAGTTTAGTAAAATTTATTTTTTCTAAAAGGCCCTTCTAGGATAAATGACTTTAGACCCATGTGGGATTCCCGCATAGCTTCTGGGGCCAGCACGCCACTGGCAGCAGATGGAGATAAATTGAATTCTAATCATCTAATCATCATAAAATTAATGAATGTCTCCATTCATTAATTTTTCAATTGAAATTTTACTTGAGCAAGTTGTGTGCATGAAAACATAGTTAACAAGAATCACTAAGTAATAAGCCTTTAGGAATTTATTGATGGATCATCAATAAATTTCTTACCAATTTTTGATTCTCTTAAAATCTTTGTATTGTGTGTGCTTCCAGACCATTTTTTAGCAAAATCAATAAACTTTCTGTTGTTATCATACACTGCTTGGACATTAACTAAATGATTTTGTTGTTATCACACACTGCACTTGGACATTAATTGAGCAATTTTGTCGTTATCTTACACTGCACAGTGGACCAGAGGTGAGCAAAACCCTTCAAAACCAACCTTTATATTGGAGTAATTTCTTTTTGTAAATGTAATCTAGAGACCCCCAACACTCTAAAAATGATATAATTTTTTCCCTATTGTGATTTTTGAGCTCAGTATATCAATATCAATTTTACTACAAAAATGGCATTATTTTTTTTTTAAATATTGGTGAAAATGTAAAAAATCATATAAAAAACTATATAAAAATGAAATACGAGGGCAACAAGACAATTTTACATTTTAATTTGTACTCCCCTCAATTTGAGTGTGGTTTAAACTTTATACGGTCATAATTTTTGAATGCTGAGAGATAATACTATGAAACTTAAAATTTATCAATGAATATAAGTCTAGTTGAGAATAGTACAAAAAAATGTGATCAACTTGTTGCACTCATAATTGGGGTGGGTGGTAGTGGTGGTGGTGGGTATTTGTATTTATGTATGCAAAAAGTTTTTATTTATGTAAAAAGAAGAGTTTAGTTTAGTAAAGAGTTTTTTTGATTGTGTTGAAAGTGAGAAAACTACAACATCTAGTACTTTCAGTTTTAATGTCATCAGTTTTAATAATATAGAAAATTGTACTTTAAATGTGTCAAATGTGTTTTGTTCATTTAAATAACGCCCATAAAATGGAAAAACAGTAATTTAATTAAAAATGAAAAATAGTCATTTCATATATCCTAGTGTTAATGTTTTAGGCTAAAACAACAGAGAGCACTACACAATGAAATTCTCCAGGCTTCAAACAAATTATGATCTTATAATGAAAATGATTTGCAGCTACGTTACTAAGGTGTCCAGAATAAGAAGGATTCAGGGAAAAGTCAGGCTCCAATCAACCTGAAGAAACATGTTAATAAAGTTCAACTTTATTGATTGTTATTGGTTTATATTCACAATTTGTTTATATCAAAGAAATTAAATACATAAAATAAATAAAAATCACAAAAATATCTTGACAATTCATGACCGCACCTACCTGTGCAATTATAACCACTCCTGGAGACCAAATATGGCCAGATTTGATTTTCCTGATATCGATTACCTATATTTAGACATAAAACATGTACTAAAATGATCACCTGAGCGGTCATGACCACTCTTAAAGATTGAATATGCTCAGTTTAAACTTCTCTGTATCATATGTCTATATTCAACTCATAAATAGTTTTGCCATTTTTAGACAATTCTGGCCCACTGTGCACTGCTTGGACATTAATTGATTTGATGACTTATCAGCATAAGCATATTCATGATATTTCTGTATGCAAATGTGCATAAAAGTTATGCAAATTTATGCAAATGTGCATAAAATCTAGTATCCCAATTACTTTTGGAAATTCCACCACTTTATAAAATTTTACTCTGCTCTCATTTAAAATATAGTTGGTTATTTGAATTAAAAAAAATTAAAATATAGTTGGTTATTTAAGTATTCATTAATTCTTTCTGCTAGATTTTAAGGAACTCAGCGGAAGATTGTTGTAATAGTCAGTTAACTTGTAACTACTGTAAAATCACCAGATGTAAGTTGGAAAGATCTTGTTGCAAAAATTAAAATACATATAACACTTGCAATATAGGTGCAATAAATTTTAATTCAGCTGTAAATCTGTAAACTTTGACTTTTGCTAAAATCTATATATTTGTGAGGCTGTAAATCTATTTGCAGCAAGTTGATCAAATAGAAAATAGAAGTTCAACAAAATCTTTTGTATAAATATCAACAATATCTAAGCTCAACTACATCTTAACCTTTTGTATAAGTCTATATCATCATAGCTATCTAGTGGATCATCATAAAATGTTTTGATTTCTAAATATCCTTAAAAGTCTGTGAGCACTTGGGACAGCGATTTCTTATTTCTTCAAAATCTAATAAAGAAAGCTGATTTAAAAAAAAGATAAAGAATTTTTAAATAATAATTTTTTACTTTTTTGTTAATCTTTCATAAGTAATTAGTATTTAATCAATTAATTAAATATAGATTTTTAGAAAAAAAAATGTTTAATAAAAATAATTCAAGTTTACAGTTTTTATCTTTCCAAGAGTTGCTAAAACTAACAATAGTTAAGGTAATCAAGTGTTTGATAATACCATTAATAATTTATTATTTTTCACTTTCAAGATCATGGAATTCTATAGATTTAGGCATCAAAGTTTTTAAAACTTCAAGGTCTAAATATCAAAGGTTTATGATTTTAACTGTAGGATATTGCAGGGTTAGTTTCAACCATTAAGTATCTTCCATCATTTCATCTTCATTTGATCTTACCATTAACTAAACAGTTCCCCTCCCAAGTGTGTGTTTGGTTTGGGTATCAGAGTTTGCAAGGTTTCCTCCTTGAGAAATTTTTCCAAATTTAAGGACGGGGTAATAATTTTTGCATTTTTTTTTTTGTAAATTATTGTCTTGGATGATCTTTTAATTTTTACCTTAAAAAATCAACACAAAGTTTTTAAAAAAAAAAAGTTAATATAAAAAAGTTTTTGAAAACTCAAATAAGATTTTTCCATAAGTTTAAAGATTTTTTAACCATAAATCAAAGTCCTTCGTTGATGTATGTACACTTTCTGCATGTTCTACCTGTTTAAGTTTGTCAATATAAGTACACTCTGCTGATCTAATCCCAAAACGAATCAGTTGATACAATAAAAATGAAAAAACAATTAAATAAAAAAAGTCTAATAAGTTGCGTTTTTGTGGTTTTTTAAAAAAACAATAAAACTTGATTATTTTCCTCAATTATTTTAATGGTATTTACATAATTTGTATATAATTTTGTCAACTTTAAGTATTTTGTTAACTTTAACAAAGAATCATTAAAAGCCATTTTTTACCATAAACAGTAAAACTAAAAGTATATATACTAAAAGTATGTATATAGTATATATTTTTATATATGAAATTCATGAGCTAGAAAACTCAAAATTTCAGCAAAATGCCTTTAAAAAATCTCAGCAGTTTGTGGATACAGTTTGTGGATTATAGAAAATTGACTATATTGAGATTCAGGTCTTCTTTGATGTTGATAATTTTTACCCTTTGGTCCCAATTAAAGAAGCAATCATTATATTAGTTGAAAGTATAAGAAACTACCAGAGCTTTATATCTAAATAGTTTTTTGAAGAGATCAGGTTGCTTTTAGAACTTTGTCCTTTTCAATGCTATTTTTTATATAAAAGTTATATTCATGAGCTCAAAAACTCTGAACTAATTAGCTTAGCTCATATGGTGGTAGTTACCGGGTGTTTTTTACAGTATCATAAAAGTAATGCACTCTCAATGATGCCTAACAAAAATATTTATGTCAAGTCATTTTAAAAATATGCTAATGATTCAAAGTTCCTGGTAGAAAAAGATGCGCAAAAGTTTTTAGATCTAATTAATAAACAACAAAAAAGTATTCAATACACAATGGAATCTGTTGACTTGACCAATATTTTAAACTATCTTGATGTTTCAGTTACTAACAACAAAAAATGTGTATATAGTTTTAAAACAATCAAAAAACATTTCACAAACATTTAAATTAAATGGAATTCATACCACGAACCTAAAATTATCAACAGTGTCTTCATTGGTTTTGTTCATAGAGCACTAAGTTTGTGTATAGTAAATAGCATGGTAATGAGTTGTTGTTTTTGTATTGATATAATTGTTGAAAATGGAAATAAAAAATATTTTTATAATTATAAAAAAAGAATTATATAATTTATAATATTAAGGTTTTTTTTGTATTTATAAATAAAGTTGTATTTTAGGTATAACAGTTTTGAATAATCTTTATATTTATTACATCTAGACAAAAGTTCAATTTAAAATGGCAACAGAAAGTTATACAGGTGTTAAGGCTTCTCGTTTGCAAGAGTTAAGCCGAGATTTAAATTTTTGCCATCCTCGGTGGCCACAAGAACGAAAACTAATTGAAGAAGAAATTCGTAATATTAACATAGAAACAATGGGATCATTGTATGATGCATGGATTGTTTTTGATATGCTTTGTTACATAGGACTTGCATTTTTAATGATTACTAGAATTATTTTGATTAGTTCTAAAGAAGTAGATAATACTTATGAAACAGCATTAAGAGCTCATTATTATGCATTTCCTGTTGTTCTTTTTATAATATGGATAAGATTTATGTCTTCTTTTAGACCTTTTTTTGCTATTGGTCCATTTATTGCTATGTTTGGGAGTGTTGCTGAAGAAACAGTGAAATTTGCATTTTTATTTATGGAGTTTTTAATACCTTATGCATGCACAGTATGGATTATATTTGGTGGACCTCGGTGGGATGATAATAGTTATACTAATTTTGATGATGTAATGTTTCAACTTCTTCGAATTACAAATAGAGATAGTTTTTCCTATACAAATCTCTATACACATAATGGAACAGTAAATACATCGGAAAAGGTGGTTGCCCAGTTAATCTGTGGGTCGTTCTATGCTTTTATGTCTATTACATGCATTAGTCTTTATATTGGAATTCTCTCGCAGACTTTCACAAGAGTGTTTTCAAATGCCGCAGCCACAGCTTACATGTTGCAAGCAGAAGCTTTAATTATTGCAGAAAAGAAATTGGGCAAAAAAAAAAAAAGAGAAGTGCAAAATGCTATAGCAAATTACTGTTCTCCTGAGGTATGTTATATTTAGTTTCAAAAAAGCAATTTTGCAAGATTTTTTAAATTAAAATTAGTTATCAGGAACAAATAAAACTTTTTAAAAAATAGATTGTATTTGAACTTGAAGATGAAGCCGAAGGCGCTTCCCAAGTATTGGCTATGCTTGAAAACATTAGTAGGCAATTAGAGTTTCTTCAAAAAGGCCAGGCTGAGTTGAAACAAAAATCGGATTATATAGAAGAAGAGGTGAGGATTTAAGAGATTTAAAAAAATATTGTACAAATATTAATATATTATATCAATATTTGTATAATTATAATATTTGTCAATGTTTTTTCTGTCTGCTCTCAAAAAAAAAAAGCTTATGACTGATCTAATTTGAACTGCAAAAGTTTATGATGACAAGCTTCTATAGATCAAACTTCTTATGAATAAAACTAGTTGTAAGTAAAATCATAAAAATTAAGGCAACTTGTTACTTTTTTTTACTTATTTAAAATTCAAAGAGGCTAAACTGTTACCTTAAACTGTTATCTTGAACTGTTATCTTAAACTGTTATTTTAAACTGTCATCTTGAACTGTTATTTTAAACTGTCATGTTAGACTGTTATCTGAAACTGTAATTATGTGTAATTATTTATTTATTATATTTAACATTTATTATATTTACACTTTAAAAAAATGTAAATATAATAAATGTAAAAATCTGAACAAAAAATAATTAGTGTCTGTGTTTTTAGCTCTTTTTCACTTTACTGCATAAAATTATATGCATAGAATTTTTTAAGTTGCTTTTATTGTTAATTAAATGCAGTCTTTGGTTTTGCTTTATGGGTTGATTATCTCCCAAGATTATTTATCTCTACACTACCCTACAATACAGTACAATACAAACAATTCAAATAGTGGGGGAAAATTTTTTTTCAATCTCTTTTTAACTCTATTGCTCCAAAACATAAATGAACAAGGCCACTAGACAGATTAACACATTTATTGTGGTATACTACCAATGGCATTTTGGAGATTGAACTTGGTTAGAACTAAGTAGTTGAAGCAAGCACTTTTCCACTACTCACTGTTGTATGTATATTTATAGTGAATAAGTCTCATCTTGTGATCTTTGTCTTGATAGTTATCAACACTAAGATAGCAAATAGTGATCTAAGATTCCAGCAGTCACATGCTTGGCCTAAGCATTTATATTCGTAACAATTCACCTTTATGTTTGGAAACTAGTTTTGAATCTGCAGACTATTCTTGTATGTGCTTTTGTTTAGCATTACTTCACTCTATTGTCTTTCTCTTTTTTATATTTGCTCTGCTTCATCTCAAGACTGCTCTCTTTTCTATGTAATTCTGATCAAATTGACCAAGCCCTCTCTCTTTGTTCTTCAGCTAATATTGTTGTTGTTGGTGACTTTAATGCTCATTACACTGAATGGCTTGGCTCTAGTGTCAGTGTCTCTGCAGGCATTAAGGGCCACAACTTTTGCCTTTCTCAATCTCTAACTCAAATAGTCAACTTTCCAACTCGCTTTCCCGACAATTCAAATCATTTATGTTCTTTACTTGACTTATGTCTTGTTTCTGGTCATTAGGTACTTCTGATCACAGTTTTTTCTCTCTAAAACTATCTCATTCTTCTTCGTCATCAGAATACTCTATTATTGTACTTCTTACAACTACCTTAAAATTGACTGGGACTCTTTCTGTGAGTTTATTTATGATGGCTCTTGGGTAGAGATCTTTCGTCTTTCTGTTGAGAAATGTGCTTCTTACATAACATCTTGGATTCAGGCTGGCATGGAATCTTTTATTCTCTATCGACTATTCCAAGTCAAGCCTCATTCTCCACGGTTTTCCTTGCATTGTACTGCTGCAATTTCCAATCGTAACCATTACTTCTATATCTATCAGCAAAACAATTGTCCAGAAAACAGATGTCTGTTTCCTATTGCTAGAAACCATTGTAAAAAGGTTTTGTCTAACGCCAAAGCTTGCAATTCTCAGGTCACGAAATCTCATATTTCATTTAAAAAATTAGGCTCTTGTGACTTCTGGAGAATCTTTAACAGTCTCTATAACTTTTATTCTACCTCTCTTGTATGGTTCAGATTTTGTCAAGATAAAGCTGAATTGTTTGCTAAGAACTTCTCATCAATTATATCTTTTGGTTCCACTAATTGCGTTCTACCTGATATAGCCAACAAAACAGGGTAATCTATTGCCTGACGTTCGTATCACTCCAGCATCTAAAGTGATTTCATGCTTAGACATCTCTACAGCTTAAGGTCTGGACAACACACCTGTTCAAGTCTTGCAGAAGTGTTCTCCACAGCTGTTGTCTATACTTTCAAATCTATTTAACAAGTGTCTATCAGAGTCTTGTTTTCCAGCCTGCTGGAAAGCGGCATCTGTTATCCCTATTTACAAAAACTCTGTACGAAAAATTACAAATACGAAAATTTCATCTTTTAGAATTAACTTTTACTTCTGGTCTTTCTTGGAAGCCATATATCAAATTGATTGCAAAATTAGCATCTGCTAAGGTTGTATCTCTTTATTGTGCTCGCCACTTTTTTACTTTAGATTTTATTCTTTATCTCTATGAAACTCAAATCCATCCTTGTATAGAATACTGCTGCCATATCTGAGGCAGATCCTCCAATGATGCCCTTTCTCTTTTAGACAAAGTGCAAAAATGCACTGTAAGCATAGTTGGACCTGCTCTTGCAGCCAACCTCCAACCATTATCACATTGTTGTAATGTTGCTTCTCTTTCTCTTTTCTACAAATACAATAATGGGCACTGCCCTAAAGAGCTAGCGTCTCTTGTGCCATCTACTAGAATTCATTCTCATGTTACTCATCATTCAATTAAGTCTCATCCTTTTACTGTGATTGTTCCTAAATGCTCCAAAAATTATTAATTGTCTATTTTTTTAGAATTTGCTTTCTTCATCTTGCTTCCCTGACTCATATAGTTTGTAATCTTTTAAGTTGTCTTTCAATTGTTATCTTGCTCTATAAACTTCATCTTTTCTTTTCTAATAACTTCCAACTCTAATAGTGGTTGCCTGCAGTTGTTTTAATATATATATATATATATATATATATATATATATATATATATATATATATATATATATATATATATATATATATATATATATATATATATATATATATATATATATATATATGTACAAATGTGTATATTTGGTGTACATATATACTTATTAGTGATATACCGATTGCATATTTTTGGATGATACAGATACCAATGGACAAAAAAAGGCAGATACCAATTAATTAACTGATTGTAAGACTAATCAATAATATAAATCTAAATATTACAGATCAGGCCAGCATCAAGATCATCATGATCACCCAGCTACTGGTAACATGTAATCAAATATAACCTGACAGATGTCTAACTGCTTTATAGCTCTGACTTATAATACACCATGTCTTAGGGTTCTTGGTTGATTTTAGGCTTTTTCGTCGGCTGTTTAGATGTTAACATCCGACTACTAACTTGAAGAAAACTTTTTGGGCAAAATCTTTAGGGGTAAGAAGAAAATTTTTCTAGGCCAGCCTGTTACTCCTTTTTCATCAATAGGCTTGCACAGGTTAGAACCTGCATTACCTTGTTTCCTGATTTTGATGATGAAAAGTAGGTCATCTTCACTCCCTTGTTGTTTTTTCACTTATATTAATGAACTTCCCAATAATCTTACCCCTAAAGTAGCTCTATTTGCGAAATGAGACAACCATGTATTTTGGTTAAAGAAGTTATGAAATTTTAATTGCTTAAAAAAAGCAGCTAATCTTGAAATTAAATCTCTCATCTAAGACGTTTTGGTGCTCCTGTTTTCTTACTCCTCATCCTATTCTATAGCTCTATAAATCTTAATTCACCCTTGTATGAAATACTGTTGTCATATTTGGGCTGGTTCATCTAGTTTTTTTTTCTTTAAGACATTATCCAAAACACATTGAAAATGTACTTGGACCTGCTTCAGCTCCTAAGCTTGTGCTTCTGTCCCATTTGTCATATGGTTGCATCTTTTTCTATTTTCTACAACTGCTACCATGGTTACTGTTCAAGTGATGTCCACCTTTAAAGAATCTCTTGTTCAAAAACTAAATTTGTTCACAAAACTTTTGTTCTACCTAAACTCACATCCTTAATACTGTAACTGTTTCACCATATTAAACAAATTTTTGAACTATTAAAATATGCTAAAAAAAAAACACAATGCTTTCGAAGTCCTCTCTACATGTTTTCCTCGCTCATACAGTTTACAGTTTTTAAAGTCCATTTTCAACCGTTTATTTAACTTTTTTCTTTGCTTTCTGTTAAGTACTAAATTGCATAATATTGATTGCAGTCTTTTTAAAAGTGATTTTATTATTAAAAGTATATTTAATTTTATAATTTTGTCTCAAAAATAAAAAGTATAGCTATATTATATATAAAGGAGTTTGGTTTATTTAACATAAACTATTTTCATAATGCAGGATTAAATTTTTTTCAAAAAGCAATCGGTTAAAAAATCAATAAAAACAGACTATTCTAATAACAATACTGATTGTGCAAAAAGTGTCTGCTTAAGCCAATGCCGATTAATTGGTACATCACTAATACATACATACATATTTATATATATTGATATATTTATATATATATATATTTTTACATATATACATATATATATATATATACATATATATATATATATATATATATATATATATATATATATATATATATATATATATATATATATATATATACATATATATATATATATGTATATGATATATATATATATATATATATATATATATATATATATATATATATATATATATATATATATATATACTTATACATATACATATACATACATATATATATATATTTATATATATATATATATATATATGTATATATATATATATATATATATATATATATATATATATATTTACATATATATATATATATAGAACTCTGTTGTCAGAAAGTTTTTACCATACTTTGTTGACAAAAAGTAAAAATTAAAATGCAAGACCGGAATTTTTTTTGTTATTAATTGATAGACTGCCTGTCCCAACCAAACCCTCAGTCGATGTAGCAGCACTTCCTTGCGAGTCAGGCTAAAAGATACTAGATGTAGTAGCACTCCGTTGCGAATCAGGCTATTTGTCAGTCAATGTAGCAGCACTTTGTTGCGAGTCAGGCTATAAGATAGTCGATGTAGCAATACTCCGCGCATGATTTACAGTAAAAAAAATAAAAATAAAAACATACTGGTCAATTAAATTTACGTTTTTGCGGTTTTATTAAAAAAACAATGAATTTGTAATTAAATTAATGGTTTTGACTTTCGTCCAACACGCAAATGTTGGACAAAAGTCAAAAGTAATTAAAAGTGACATATATGTTGGCGTAAGAATCATTTTTTTCCTTCCGTGCTTCCCAAATGCGACAATCTATAGAACTATATATATATTAAAGTTCAGAATGTGCATACTTTTTGACAATAAATTCGATCATTTAAACCATAGTTTTGTTGCTTTATTCAATTATTTCATGAATATTTAAAATTATTAATACTAATACTTGAGGTTTTTAATCGTTCCAATTTTAAAAGTTCCATTTTTATCTGAACTAAAGATCTTAACTTATACTAAAGCAGATAAATCCATTGGAAAATTTTAGATAAAGAAGTTAAGCTCAACTAGGTAGCTTAAAGAAGCAGTGCCATACCAAGCAATTGTTTGGGCAGTACCGGTTCAAGAAAAAAAACAACCTCTACCCCCTCCTTCCTGTGAATCTATGAAGTTATAAATATGTAGTTATGAAGTATTATAAAGTACTCATTTTACATATGAAATGGTGATCTCCTATACGTTCAGCAATTTACATTTAACATAATCTTTAGTCATTTGGAATATATTAACTGTTTTTTGATATTGTTTATGCAGTGGTTTTTTGATATTGATTATGTGGCATTTTTTTTACAATAATTAATTTTATTTGCATAAAATTAGTTATTGTAAAAAAAAATTATTTAGGCACATAGTTTGGGCTCCCATACCGGTCAAATGTTATGGAATTATGTCTGGGTACAGCACTGAGAATGTTCCACAAAAAATTGATGTCTTATTGAATTTCTTTTGGTAAATTCAGCAAAAACAGCTCTGCTAAACGAAGTCCGTTATCACTAATAATTATTTTAGGAATCCCATGTACCACAAATATACTTCTACATTGTTCAATGGTGTTTTTGGATTTTGCATTTTTCACCACTATTGCCTCAATCCATTTTGAATAAGAATCGCATACAATTAAAAACATGTGTCCTAAAAATGGACCTGCATATACAAGGTGTATTCTATTCTATAGTTTGCTTGGATATTCCCAATGGTATATTGGCGCACTTTCAGGGCTTCTTCTGCATACTGCCGGTATTGGCGTACCGTTTCCTGAATTGATTTGTCCATATTGGGCTACCACACGTAACTCCTTGCTAATGCTTTCATGCATACCACACTGGGATGGGCACTGTGTAACTCTTTTAATATCATCTCCTGTAGTGATGCGGGTATTACAACCTGGTTTCCCCACATTAGAATTCCTCCTTTGACTCTAATTTGTATTTCCTAGCTACAAAAGGTTTAAATCCTGTTTCATTAGGAAACTGCAATCCACTAAGAACACCATCTAACACTCGACTTATAATTAGGTCTTGTGCTGAATAGATTTTTACATCTTTGGCTAAGACTGGTGTGTTGGATAGTTCCATCATTAAAATTATATTGTTTGCAACCGATTACTGGGTGTTTTTAATTGCTAATCTACTCATGCAGTCTGCATTTCCATATGCAGCCCCACTAAGGTATTTCAAATAATAGTTGCATGCAGAAAGGGTTAACGCCAACGCTGAATCCTTGCAGCGGTCATGGGTGGAATAGACTTTCCTTCAGTTCAAATCTCCCATATAAATACTGATTTAGCTTCTTTACGGCAAATACGATAGATAATGCCTCTTTCTCAATTTGAGAATAATTTTGTTCAACTGTGGATAGCGTTCTGGATATGTAAATAATCGGTCTTTCACTTCCCTCAGATGTAATATGTGCCAGCACCGCTCCAGTTGCATAATGTAATGCGTCACAAGACAAGATCAGCTCCTTTTTTGGATCATAATGTATCTACAATTTAGGCGAACATAATTCCACTTTGGCACTGTCAAATATTTTCCGTTCTTTCATGTCGCACAATCAAGGAATGCCTTTTCTAAAAAGTCTATGGAGTGGCTCCACGATTGTTGCTAGTTTTGGTAAATGTCTGTGGTAATAGTTGATCATACCAAAGAACGATTTTATCTGGATAGTGTCTTTAGGCTTAGGAGCATTCCTGATTGCATTAAGTTTATTTTCAAGCGGTACAACTCCATCCTTTGTTAACTTAAAACCCAGATATTCAACTTCAGATGACATGAATACATATTTATTTTCCTTTAACTTTAGTCCTGCAATTTCCAGAATTTGTAAAACTCTTTCAACGTTATTTAAATGCTCCTCATCCAACCACCTGACACTAAAATGTCATCAATTCGAACTTTGGTAAATGGCAGTTAGCCAATCAGCTTCTCAATTTCTCGTTGAAAAATTTCTGATGCTGAGTGTACATCAAACTGTAATCGTATAGGCTCAAATAGACCTTGATGAGTGTTTACAGTCAATAATTCACAGGAACTTTTATCAAGATGTAATTGTTGATAGGTAAATGCTAAGTTCAGTTTTGTGAATTTTTGTCTGCCAGCCAAAGTTGCAAATAAATCTTCTGTTCTTGGTAGTGGATAACTATCACATATTACTGCCTGATTTATGGTCTGTTTATAGTCTCCACATAATCGAATGGTGCCGTCTTTTTTTAAGACTGGAACAATTGCCCAACAGAAATGACTTACTGGTCTGTAGATGCCAGAAGATATCAACCAATCCAGTTCTGTATTTATTTTTTCCAATAAAGCATATGGTAGAGGTTGTGCTCTGCAAAACTTTGGTTTTACATTAGGCAGCAATGGTATGTACCACTGTATCCTTAAATTGTCTCAGCACATTTTGGAACACTGCAGAATGTCCGCAAAAAAGATTTCGTTGGATGAGCTTCTTTCCTCATAAGTCTTCATAAGTAATAATAATAATATTATAACTATTATTACTATCAGTAATAATAGTAACAACAACAAAAACAATACTGTTATTTATAAAAATATAATAATATCGATACGCTATCAGAAGATGTCAGAAATATTCAATAAATGATTGAATTCAGAACATTTCATTTAAGAAAATTAACAGGGTACTAATAAGTAAAATAAATGTTTGTCTTTCAAACATTTATTTTCCTTATTAGTAACCTGCACAAGAGTTTTATAACCTGAACAAGAGTTTTTGTATTTTACACCGCAATACTAACCTCACTTATATTTGCACCACAAAGTTGACTTTAAATTAAAATTAAAATTAATAAACAAGACAGAGTTACTCTTAAAAAAGATGAGATGGAAAGCATTATTTTTTATTAATAATGATCCAACAAACAAAGACGATCTGAGTTATACAAACTACGGTATTAAATCTGCAATGTATCCGCCGCAAATAAAAGAAATGTCTTTATTTGAAAGAGACCTTATTAAACTAATTAAAGCAATAAAGTTCCGTGATGTAAGTAACACTTTTCAAAACAATATGAAAAAAGATATTAAAGCTATACGTTTATCAGACAAAACCCTAACACAAGCTGACAAAACATCCAATATGTACAAACTATCAAAAGAGCAATATAACAAACTTTTAACAATGCTATCACCACCACATACAAAAAGGCTAACCCAAAATTAAAAGATCAAATTATTAAAGAAGGAAAAAATATTTTATTCAACCACGAGGTATACCGAAAAATTGAAGTAAACGGATCGTCCGAATGTTTCTTCACTTTAAAAGATCACAAAGAAAACTTTGATAACAACCCATCTGTACGTCTTTTGAACCCTTCAAAAAATGAGGTAGGAAGAATTACTAAGATAATATTATCTAAAATTAGTTGTGAACTTAAAAGTAAGCTTTATTTAAATCAATGGCAAAGTACAAAAAATGTAATCGATTGGTTTAAAAAAATCGGCAATAAACATTTACACAAGTTTCTAGTTTTTGGTGTAAACGATTTTTATCCGTCAATAAACCAAAACACTTTAAACAATGCTTTGATTTTTGCTGAACATCATGTCATTATAAAAAGCAAAGATAAAACATTAATAAAACATGCAAGAAAATCCCTAATTTTCAATAACGAGACAGCGTGGATCAAAAAAAGAGGAGGATTGTTCGATGTCACAATGGGGGCATTTGATGGTGCTGAAGTGTGCGAGCTAGTGGGAATTTTTTTACTATTTCAAATTTCACAGCATTATAATAAGGAAGATTTCGGATTATATTGTGATGACGGCCTTGCCGTATTTAAAAACAAAAACGGTTAGAAAATGGACAAAATTAAAAAACATATAACAAGTATCTTTAAAAGTAACGATCTACTCATCACCATCCAAGCTAATATAAAAATTGTAAACTATCTTGATGTTACGTTAAATCTAGATAACAACTCATTCCAACCTTACTGCAAACCTGACAACCAACTAAGGTATATCCACACTAACTCTAACCACCCTCCGAGCATAATTAAAGCAATCCCTCGCAATATCGAACAAAGATTATCTTCCATGTCATTAAACAAAACTACTTTCATGAATTCTACTCCACAATATGAAGAAGCTCTTAAAAAATCATGACATAGCCCAAAGCTTATCTACCAACCACAACAAATCCAAGCACAAAAAAAAACATCGCAAACGAAATATAATTTAGTACAACCCTCCGTACAGTGTAAATGTCCAAACAAAAATAGGTAACCTTTTTCTGGCTCTTATAGATTCTCATTTTCCACCAGGCCAGAAGCTTCATAAAATAGTTAATTGAAATTCTATCAAGATTGGTTACAGCTGCATGCCTAACATGAAATCAATATTCAACTCACACAATCATAAAATATTGCACAACAACAAGCAAATAGAAGCCAAGCAATGTAACTGTGTAAATAAATCAATTTGTCCACTAAACAGTGTTTGTTCAAATATATTGTTTACCAAGCTACAATTAATAATGAAGGTAACAAAAAAGTATATTTTGGTATTAGTCACACATCATTTAAATTAAGATACGCTAATCATCTAAAATCCTTTGCTTCAGTTAAATACAGAAACGACACTGAACTTTCAAAGGAAGTATGGAGCTTGAAAGATCAAAACATAAAACCTATCTTAACGTGGAGAATAATTAAACGTTGCAGACCCTATAATCTTACAACAAAAATATGCCACCTCTGTCTCTATGAAAAATATGTAATTTTATCAAATAGTGGAACAAATTTACTTAACAAAAAGAATGAAATTGTATCTCAGTGTCGACATTCAAAGAAATTCTTGCTCTCTTTATTTGACACAGGAGACTAATAAGCTATAGCGGCTTCTTGTTTTGTTTTTACTCAGATTTGTTTATCTCGTCTGAATCCGTTCTACTGTATTTAATTTTAAGTTTTTTAAACGGTTTTTTGACGTTTTTTGTTTGTATTCACGGCTGATGATTGCCTTCGGGCATGAAACTTTAAGTCCCGCTATTTAGTTGTTTTTATTCATTTAATTACATAAAGTATAAATTGCTCTATTATTTGATAATATTGAGCACTGTCATACGAACAAGAGTTTTTGTATTTTACACCGCAATACTAACCTCACTTATAATATATATATATATATATATATATATATATATATATATATATATATATATATATATATATATATTTATATATTGTCTCTCTTCTTATTTTCATGTTGTGTCGTCTTGCCGTTGATATCAAGGTGATTGATTGTGCTATGGAAATTTATTTTATCAAATAAATTTTCATAGCACAATCAATCACCTGGATATCTTAAGTAAGATATAATCTTTTTCTTCTAATGTTTCTATTCTTAAATAATCTATCCTTCCTATGTATAATAAAACTTTTAGACTCTCCATTGTTGTGGCTTTATGTTGAGTTCTTTCAAATTTATCAATTTCAACTTTTCTAAAAGGACTCCACATATTACTGCACCTTATTCAAGATGAGGTTGTAATAATGTTTTATATAAATTTTCCTGATGTTTCGTTTAAGTATTTAAATAAATGTTTGCTTAAACCAAGTTTTTTATTTGCTTTATTTATACCGTTTTTAATGTGAGGTTTCCAGTTTAAGTCATTTCTGATTGAGTTTTTAATAGGATATAATCATTTAGTTTATAATCATGTTTTAGATTATTTTTACCGGTGCATAGTTTTGCTTTTTTTTTCATCAAATTTAATTACTATTCGATTAGTCCATTACATAACCCTGCGGTTTGTAATCCAAGAGTTTGCATGATTTTTGCATGAATGGTTGATTTAAAGTTAATAAACTATTAATATATATAATGATATAATGTAATAAATATTAGCTTTTTAGAGCCTCACCTGTATTTGAGTATGTTATGTCAAAGGCCATACCTATGATGTTTTTGTCGCATTTCTAATCTATGAGTAGATTTTGTTGCAGTAGAGACATTACCATGTTTTAGACCACCTTTTGTGGTTGAAATTGGAAGAGGTGGTACAACAAGAAATTTAGTTCCATTGATTCCAGATACAACAGGTAGACAATCCTGTTAATTTCTGAATAAGATGCTTTCTTATGGACTCTTTTTCCTTCGTTGTTTTGTTTTCATATCTTGGAGATTCCTTATAAAGTTTTATAGTAGAATATAAAGAATATAAAGAGGTTAAAATAAATTTGTAGCTTCCTCATATATACTTATTATACTTATAATATATATATATACATACATATATATATATATATATATATATATATATATATATATATATATATATATATATATATATATATATATATATATATATATATATATATATATATATATATATATATATATATATATATATATGTATATATATATATATATGTATATATATATATATATATATATATATATATATATATATATATATATATATATATATATATATATATATATATATATATGTATATATATATATATATGTATATATATATATATATATATATATATATATATATATATAATTAATTTTTTAGAATCAAATCAGATTTATATAATAAACTTAAAAATAGCTAATTTTATACTTTATTACATTTCATTTTAGGCATCGTCATTGCTTTACGAAAAAGATAAAATTATAGATGATTTAAGTGTTAGGATCCAGGACTTAATGACATCATCCGATGCTTGACTTGATAACATCCTTCAGACTTAAAATAATCTTCTACTACTTGAATTGATGAAAAAAAATTTTGTACTTGAATTAATTTAGCTTCTTGCTCGTGGTTTAATAACAAGTTCTTCTTGCTCATGGCTTAATGAGAAGTTCTGAGTCTTTATGGCTCAGAATCTTCTCATTAAGCCATATTTAATGATAAGTTCTAGCTCATGGTTTAATGACTTTTTCAGTAAACTAATCAGTAAACAGTCATGAATCGGCGACGAATTTACAGCGTAATTTGATGGCTTAAATTGAACAAAGAAGTTATTGAGTTTTATTATATATAATATTTATAAATCAGTATTGAAAATGCATTTTGAGCGATGCTATTCCTATTTCAGTTCTATGTTACAAGACCATTAGGTATTCTAACAGTTTTTTTAATAATAGTAAAAAAAAATTATTGATCTTAATTTACATAGCTAGTTGAGTCTAAACCTTGAGTACTCTGTAATGTATACTTTATAGAAAGTTTTTTTAGACATAAATATTATGGTAAGGCCAAGGTCGCGTGTGTACCATTTTTAAATGTGTTTTAGTGTGTTTTTCTGCTGTCAAAAAAAAAAAAATTTTTAACAAATTTTTTGATCTAAAACACTTGGATTTGGAGTTATCTACAAGCCCATGAATGTTTTGCGCAGTCCAATATGCAAAACACTCATGACTTGTTCCGTGATTATTTTGCGCATAAAACATTTGTCAGCGTAGTTCGTTCCAATACTGTTTAAGTTTGACTAGAAAAACTGTTACACAAGTATTGCTCAGACGCTGTTAAATGACGTCAACTATGATTGTGATTTGCTCAAAAGGATCATAATTGGTGACAAATTCGTACAATCAATAATGAGTATTTTCTTAAAGTTATGCCCGCTAATGAGAAAAAAATGCGAAAATGCGGTGAAGGAGGTTTTCAACTACTTAGGTAATAAAGACTGCATCGCCAGGGGAGCTCATATCCCAAAAAGTGCTTATCAGAATTGCATTAAGGATTGGAAAAAACATTAGCTTAATAATGATATTAATATTATTATAACATTTTGGTTATAATATTATTATAATACTCTAATAATAATAGTATTATAATTGACATTTTGTAATAATATTGTTAGTTATTCTTTATACTGTATCAATAAATTCTAGGAAAAAAATCATTAAAAAATAAATTTGTACCTAGTAAAACTTAAATTTATAAAAACAAAAATAGACTTAGCAATACTGATTGATAACAAATGCACGAAGACTGGGCAAAAAATTTCAAAAAACCAGTATTTTTTTAAGTTAGTGGTACTTGTCTTTTTTGGATTTCTTTGATTAGTAAGTATAATTAACAACCGATTTTACGGGGTTTTTTTAGGAAAAAAACCCTGTTTTTGGTTTTGACAAAACTAAACAAAAAACCGTTTACCAATTGCGGTTTCCACCGGTTGCCAAGCTATAATCAGTACAAATCTATCATCAATCAAAAAAAAATTAAATGATTATAAAATTTATATATTATAAAATTAAAAAGCAGAAAATGAATTAGAGCAGCCGTGAGCGCAGTGGTAGCGCACTTGCGTTAGAAACGTAAGATCCGTTATTCAAACTTCATATCTGGGCAAGTTTTTCGACATCGGTTGGGAAGGAGGCGTGAAACTTTTATTATAATGCTCTTCCGCGGTGCTCTGTGATAAAACCGTAAGGACTTCTTAGGGCACCAAAAAAAAAGTTATTACGTCTTTGATTCTGCTTTAAAGATAGTGGTTATTAAACTGTTTTGGTCTCCCGCATCCTTGTCAGAAAAGTAATTACTTAATGCCCCTTTTTTCTCTATTTTCTATGTAATTATATCTCGTTTTTGTTTAACCAAACGTATAATCCCTAAATCTAAAAATCTCTAGCGATGATAGCAAATTTCCAGTCATCAAATCTAAATTTAAGAAACTTTACAATCTCAATCTAAGATTTACAAAACTAATTTACAAATTTTATATCGATCTTTTTAAAAATTCATTTAGAAACTGCAGCAGTGGTTAGAGCTCTGGTTTAAAACCAAGAGATACGAGGTTCAAAGCCGGCTCTAGCCCAATATGAGACGTTAGTAAGAAAGAAGGAGTGAACTTTTTCTAGTTAAATGCTCTTTTACGGTGCTCTATGACTAAGACCGTATGGACTTCTGAGAGCAATTATTACGAAACTACGAAAAAATAATACTAATATATAAATAAAAATGTTCTAATGTTGAAATGACTTCTATAATAAATATAATGATAATGTGAGCCAACGGTCAAATTATTTTTAAAAAGGAGTTTAATGTCCTTTTTAAAAACAATTTGACCGCGTTGTTTTTTTTTTGTTATTTTTGATTACTCAAGTCAAACTTATATCTAATCTTTTTATCAAAACTTTGCAAAAAAATTGTGATATACTTCTTAACCTTAACAAAAATAAAAACAATTGTAAGGGTATAAAAAAAATTGCTGATTGTATAACAAACAATACTTTTTTCTTTAATATAAAAACAAAATGTTAAAACTATTATTATTTTTTTTGACAGCAGAAAACCTACTAAAACACCTATAACATTTGTACATTCGCACCTGTTGATAGTAGGAGCAACTAATTCTGACAAAAGGGATCTCGTACTTCATCTGCTAGATTGTCGGCCAACTACAAAAATATTTCTTATATGTCTAACTATTGAAAACAATGAAATATGTTTAAATAGTGACGAGGTCTGTAACGAAAGTTTGAAAATTGTGCCAGAACTTAGAATTGAACAATGTTATCAAAAACCATAAAAGGTAAAAAGTGTATTTTTATTATCAATGACTGTATTCGCAAAAATGATTTAGTTTCATGAAGATTGTCTTTAACAAAAATTTGCAATATCAGATTGTCATATAAAATATTGCTTTTAAATTTTAGCTCAAAGGTATGCACGGGTACCCCGAATTGTTCGACCCAGTTCAGCACTATTGGTATATTACCAATAAAAGATCAATCTAGTTTTAAGATTTTCATAGAGGAAGGAGGACAACTTATAGCAGACTAGCAAGTTAAGTTAATTATTAACCATCTTTCTTCTAAAGCTTATGCTGCTGCACAGCAGCGTAAGTTTTTACTTTTTCATGTAAATACAAATGTATTTAGGCAGCTACCTTAATACGTTTTTATTCACATGAAAGAGTTGAAATATTATGTTTTTAACAATAAGTAATTTAATTTTTATCAATGTTTTTACTTTAGCTACCGTTTACATGTATTTGGAGAAAGAAAATTTTAAAATATATTAAACAGTGTAGGATGAAGTCATTTTGAGAAGAGTTTATGGGTGATGAGCTAATAGAAAACAAACCAAAAACGAAGGATAACTCTCAAAGTTTGTATAGGTCAAGGCTAGTAACTTGCATTTCAGAAGGGAGCAGTTTAAAAATTCTCGGAAGAAGGCTGCGCACCAAGAGCACCAATTAAATGACAGTTGATGAAATAATTTAACTATATAGCAAATATACTAGGCGGGTGGGTAAAAGCATTAATACAGGAGTTTCTAAAATAGTGACAATAACGTATACAAAGTTCGTTTTGTTTTCTGCACTTGACTGAAAACCAATTTAGGGGTCAGTGATGTAACATACAACCTAGCAGATCTTATAACTAACTGTCACAGATCAAAAATAGGAATAAACAAAATAATATGAAAAGCTACAACGCCGTCTCCCCTCAAAACAATGTTTTTAATAGAATGCCTACATAGGTTAATTCAGATAATGTAACATTTAAAGGATTACTAAACAAAATAATCCTTACAGGTTTGCTCGAATTCAATGGGATGAAATTATATATTACTTGAGAAGCAAAGAAGTTTTATAGAGATTGCTTAAACCTAATCAAACTTTATGCAAGATAAATTTCAAATTTTTGGCAACATTTAAAAAAAAAAAAACAGCAAATCTTCAGGGTTGGATGGAATTCCCAGTTATATCCTTTTATCTAACAAAAAAGCATTACAAAACCTTCGTTTTGCGTAGTAAATCGATCTTTAAATTTAGAAATAATTCCTGATGTACTTAAATATGCAAGAGTTAATTTATAAATATAATGATTGCGCCGACTTTTTTAACTATAAACCCATATCGGTACTTTCTGTTTTCTCAAAAATCTACGAACGTGTAGTTTATAATAGAATCTTTGATTTCTTTACAAAAAATAGATTTTTTAATCCAAAGCAATTCTGATTTCAGAGAAACATTCAACTGAATATGCCATTATTGAACTAATCAACCAAAATACTAATGGGTTTAAAAATCAAAAGTTTACTCTTGGAATATTCACAGATTTAACCAAGGTTTTTAACACAGTTGATCTTTTTTTATTCTCTTAAAAAAGCTAAAGCGTTACGGGGGTACGCAATAAATTACATCTTTGGATAAAAAATCTAATAAATGGAAAGCATTATGTTCAAAACAAGAAATCCGAAATACTGAATATTCTGTATGGAGTTCTCAAAGAAGATATATGAAGTTATTTTATCTTTTTAAGATGTTTATGCACGATATTTTATTTAAGTACGTTTTTATGCTCGCCCTTTCTTTACTAGACATAATGCAGTTAAATGATTGTAAAAGAAATGTTACCACCGATTAAAAAGCTATAAAATAAAAAATATTCGTCAGAATTTCACAAATGAGACCTTGTTTTGTTTGTCAGAAAAACGGCTGCCAGAAAAACTCTTTTTTTTTAAGTTTATCTTTAGCCTTAGTTACGTAATTAAATACCGTTTTTGACCAAGCTAGGTCACGTTTACTAAAAATATCATAATCCGCACAGCAGGTGACTGGTACTGAGAGGGCTAGTTGTTACTGATTTTTTATGGCATTTTTTACGATATTTGTGTTTGTTTGTATTAATTGTTTGTATTAAATCTATTGTGTTAATTTTTATTTGTTTACTTTACTGTATGCAAACAACTATAAATAAAGTTTAAAATAAATAAGTATAAACAACTGGGCTTAACGTTTAATATAAATAAAACCTACATGACCGGGGCTAAAAGAAGACAATATTTGCCTTATCACTACGCTCTGACGTGCTTTCATCAGCAAGCTTGGACTGTTATTTTAAATTGTTAAATTGTTTAGTAAGATGATTGGACATCCTACTAAACAAATTTAACAAAAAACTATTATTTAAAAAACTATCAATAAGTCTAGGGAGCCTTTATTTGAAGATGCCTATATAGACCCACATTACCCCACGTAGTAGGGTAATGTGGGTCTACATAAAATATTGGTAGTTCTGGTTTAAAATACTGCTGCTTATGAAAAATCTGACATACATTCTATATACACGCACCTTTTTTATAGTATATATACAAGGTTTTATTTTAAAAAGTCGTTTTAAGTTATTTTTATTGAAAAAGAAAGTGCATACATACACAGCACAACGATAAAAATTAAAAACTCGGTCAAATAAAAGTAAAAAAATGATGATTTAAAACAGAAATCATGTTTTAATAAAGTGTTTTACAAAAAATAACTACTTTTTTGATCATTGCACTTTTATGGTAACATTCGTGCTATTTTGGGCACTACTTAGATCTTTTTGGGTATTTCTTTGATACTTTAGTAAAGGTAATAGTTTTTTTTGTACATTTTTTTTAATTTGGTTTTTTTCCTCTCTGACTTTTTGTTCCTCAAGTAACTGTTTGACTTTCTCATTTGTAAGGAGTTCTCCACATTTTGCTTGTACTCTTCCTTTTTTGTTTTTGTTGTTCAATTATTGCTGCTGTTTCTGGAGATACATTAGGACATATGATTGACCTTAAAGCTAATTGCATAGCTGATCTTGGTGTTTTATATTCTTGGAGATTTAGGGCTATAACGTTCAGGTGATTGATTGAGAAAGTCAATACCTGTTATTCTTCTTTCCATCTTGTCTTTACTTAATGGTGAGATACCTGTACCACAAAATCCTGCTATAGTATTTGCTGGAGAGAGTCTCTGACACAATTGTTTCAATAATCCTGTCAAAGCTGTCATATCGATATTTTTGTGTTGTGTTTCTCTTGCAAACGGCTTTAAAATTTTTCTCCACTCATTCTTTAATGGTCCAAAAGACAGCTACATCTAACGGTTGTAATGCGTGTGAGCAATTTGGTGGAAGACAAATAGTTTGGATATGGTTGTCCATGGCCGCTTTTATAGTACCATATGTTAAATGACTGCCATGACCGTCATAAAGCAGGAGTATTGATTTTTGATCTTGGTCAACAAATGGTGTGAAGTGCTCGACAAACCTTAACAAAGAATGTATTTACTTCTATTGAATTACTTGCACGTCTTCAAGAGCAACAAAGGCTGTTCAGTGTAAATAAATTAATAAAAAAAGGGAAAGAAAAAAAAAGTTAAAATAAAAAAAATGAAAATTATAAAATTCAAGTAAAATACCAGTTTTCAAATAGAAAGTATTGCATCCATCCACTTGCTGTTGCCCCAAAAGCACATCCTGGTGGTCCATTTTCTACCCATTTAGAATACAAATAGCCTTCTCCTTTAAAAACAACAAATGGTGGAAGATATCTTCCATCTGCAGACACACAGAACAGCACAGAGTACATAGCTTTACCAGAAGAACCAGCCAGTTAATAAGCATCTTTGCTTTTTTGGATGTACAAATACTCTCTTCGTTAAGTGATTTGTGGAAAGCCCAGTCTCGTCAAGATTGTATATACTACTTGGTACAATGTTATTATTATGAATCACATCAGATAAAGTAGTAAAAAATTTATCTACAACTTCATGTGTTAAACTTTTAGCTCTTGAAAATGTAAGTATTTCAGGTTTGCGTAATCGAAGTTTATCAACATGACACTTCTTAAAAGAAATTTTCCAATCTTTTCCAGGAATTCCATTTTTAAAAGGAGTTTTCATCCTCATGGTTGTGCAAAATTGAGCAACTAAATTACAAATGTCAAGAGAATCTAATGGAAGACCATATCTTTGACAATACTGCGCTGCAGCTACAATCATAGTTTCATCATTATCATTCAGCACATTTTTTCGACCTTCACGTTTGTTTGCATTAAATTCTTGTTTTATTCTTCGTCTAAATGTTTTTTTAAGAACAGAACATTCTTTAGCAGCACGATAAATAGTATTTTTTTCTCACATTATAACATAATTGCTCTTTCCAAACTATCAGCATTGTACTTGGGTTTTATTTTTTTATTGTAACATCTTGGCATTTTTAAAATACTTTCTAAAGTGGTATTTATAAAAAATCTGTTAAACTTTTAGTGAAATAAGTTAGCATAAATCATAACATATCACCAAAATAATATTTTAACACCATATAGGTCTTATACAATATTTTATTTGACCAAGATATTGCTTCATACAAATAAATACACATGTTTCTTAGTATAAACTTCAAAGATATAAACTTCAAACATAAGTGTTTAATAGTTCTAAAGAATTATTAACACAAAAATAGTTGGGTCTAATGAAACTTATAGGTTTATGTTACTAACAACAACTTTGATAATATAATTACATATCATAATATTTTACATACATAGACCCACTTTACCCCTACTGACTATATTTAAAATTTTAAACAAACCATGTGCGTTAGCGTCTTACAGGTATACTATCCTTAAAATATAGTAACTTTTCTTTCAAAATAATCATTTTTCATACGCTTATGCCTTATTTGAATAGGGTAAAGCGGGGTAATAAGATCAGAGGGGCAATAAGAACTTTTTGAGCAAAGCTAATACTAAATTCCTTTATGCTATTAATGTAAATAATAATTTCCTGATGAGTTTTTCATGATATATATTTACTTACTACGTAAGCAAGTAGTTTAAATCATTTCTTGGACTAACAACTAATTTTTTACCATGATTAATTTGGTTTTCAATATCGACGTTTTTTACGGCAGTTTTTAATTTTGTTCGAAGTTTATGAAAAACTTTTCCAATATCGCGGTCCTCCTCAGTTTTTAATTAAAAAGTCCATAACAAGTTGTTTGCTTTTATTTTTCTTGAAAGTGAAGTGCTATCTAAGTTTAGTAAGTCCTTTTTTAAAGTTACACATTCTACTAAAGTAATATTTAGACATAAAAATAATACTTTAAATGTCATTTTTAATTTAGTAAAAATAATTGAGTCATTGAGCCGTCCAATCAATGTTTTGACATTTTAAACATATACCTTTAAAATTACCTTGCACACAATTTTTTTTTGTTATACTAGCCAGGTAAGACTTCTTTGAGATTTTATTTATTTGTTTACTTAGAGTATAAAACTTTTATTTTAAAACAAGTAGGTCTTAATGCCCTCCCTGACTAGTAAAAAATGGCAAAACTCTCTAATAAATTTAAATCAGCTATAAATTTCATACTATTTAGATAAAAATTATAACTAAAATTAAAAGTACCTTTTTAATATAAAAATAAATTTTGTAAATGTATTTTTGAAAATAAAAGTTTTTATTTTTTATTTTTAGAATGGTTCGAACATACAAAAAGTTGAAGCAGGGAAGAAGGAAATCCTACTCAAATAGCCGGGAAATGATAGATGCCTGCAGTTCTGTTTTGAATAAAGAAATGTCAATAAACCAGGCATCCAAACATTTTAGGTGTGACAGGACAGTTCTTTCGAAAAGAGTAAACGGTGAGCTATCAGTCGACTCTCATCCAGGACGAAAAACAGTTTTGACCCCACAGCAAGAAAAAGAGCTGTCAGAATGTCTTATTTTAATGGCTGATTGGGGATGGGGTTTTGCTAGAGGTAAAGTAAAAGATCTAATACAAGATTTTCTTAAAACAAACAGTGTTAATTCACCATTTATAGATTTTTGACCAAGTAAAGACTGGTTGCATGCCTTCTTGCAAAGAAATCCCAAAATTACGCCAAGAAAAACTGAACATTTTAGCGATTCGAGAAGCCATGCTGAAAATTCTGAGACCATCAAAATTTGGTTTGATCTAGTCAAAAAAACATTAAAAAATGCAGGAATTAATAACCTTCCCAGTCAAATATTCAATTCTGATGAATCAGGGTTCATTACTGACCCAAAGGAGCAAATTGTATTAGCAAAACGAGGTGCTTCTCGAGTGTCGAAAAGCATTGATGGATCAGGCTGGGAGCAAATTACTGTCAACTGTGCATGCTCTGCTAGTGAGCATGTATTGCCACCATATATTATCTACAAAAGGCCAAATTTGTATATGAACTGGGTTAAAGGTGGCCCTGATGGAGCTGTTTATTCTACTAGATGGATGGAGTGCCCTCATTTTTTAGAATGGTTTCAAAGAATATTTCTAATATATACAAAGAATCTTGCAAACCGCCCACGTGTTCTTATATTTGATGGTCATATTTCTCATATTTGCTCCCCACTTATTGATTTGGCAAAAAAAAATAATGTTGTTCTCCTACGCATTCCTGCTCATCTCACCCATCTTCTTCAACCTTCAGACACATCAGTTTTTCGACCTGTAAAAAGTAAATGGCAAAGTTTGCTTATAAAATATGCAAGAACACATAATGGACTAGTATCCAAGAAACATTTTCCAGGGCTACTACTTACCCTTTTTCAGAGTTCCTTTACTATGGAACAAGTCAAAAGTAGTTTTAAGGGAAATGGCATTTTCCCTCTTAACAAAGATGCTATTAACACACGTTTATTTAATCAGTGTTTTCAGTCACCAGTAAAGAAACCTATATTCTTCACTAATCATCTCACAAAATCATGTTCAATGCCTAATCTTCAAAGCATTTGTGTTAACGATGCTCCCATTTTAACATCAATATCATCTGCTTCATCATTACCAATTTCTACATCGACTTCCTCTATCAAAGATTTTTCTTTCAAAAAATTACAGTCTAAATGTGCAGAAACCTCTCTTTATGGAAGATCTGCACGGGTTAAAAGGTTTTGCTATGGTGAAAGTTTAACATCAGAAGCATGTTTAAAACGAACAAGAGAAGATGCTTCAAAAAAACAATAAAAAAAAAATTAAATAAAAAAAATAAAAATGATAATGATGATAACAGCAACATTGTATGTCCTGAATGTGGGGGCTGTGGAGATAAAGGTGATCTGTGGGTGTGCTGCGATGTTTGTGACATTTGGTATTACGTAAAATGCACTATGATAACTGAATTAGATGATGTTAAAGTCATGGAGTGGAAGTGTAGTAATTGTTCTAAGCTTTTGTAAAAATATAATCTTAAAAATTATTATTTTTAATTGACTACTTTTTAATTATTTGTTTTCACACAGTTTTATGATCATTTTAAGTTCGTCAACAGGTTTTTAATTTTATTTAAGTATTCTAAAAATATGATCAAGTAAAGTATACAACCCCCTCATTTTAGGGAAGGTGAAATCTTACATTATTGTAAACATGATTTAAACATAAGTTTATTTGATCAAATTAAAAAACCTGCTGATAAATTTAAATATTTTATAAGATAGCGAAAAAAAAAATTATTAGCTCAATGCCAAAATTTTGAGATATATCAGTTCCCAGCCTCAAATTACCACAATATTATACGTTAAGGATAGAAACTTAAGATAAATTACAAATAAGTTAAAAAAAGAAATGATTATGTAATTATTTTACGGAAAAGACAAGATATAGGATAATGGTCTCTATAAGTTTGCATATTTTGACGATATATGAAATAAAAAATAATTAAGTTTATTTCATTCGTTTTTGACTCAAAAGTTAACCATAATGTTTCAAATAGTTTTACTAAAGATTTTATAAAGTAACACTATGTTTTTGTTATTATTAAGAAAATAAAGTTACTAACGAGTAAAATTTTTTGCTACTGGATCACTAAAGAGCACATATCAAGGGGAAGGGGGTCAAGACTTTGTAGTAATAGGGGGAGGAGGGGGGAGGGGAAGGCATGTTTTTTAGATTTGGTGGATCCTGACTATCTATGAAGGAGGGAGGGGGGGTGGGTTAATTTTCAGGTTTGATGATTTTTAAGCAGGCAAGTCCATAATTTGTTTTGCTGATTTTAAATAGCCTCTTTAATTTACTCACGTAATTTAAAAAAAGTGCTGTGTTAATATAAAAGTTTACAAAAAAAAAAAAATTGCAAATGTCTAAGGGAGCGATTGCCTCCCCCTTCCTATGGATCCACCTTGGCATCAATCCGTGGTTAGTCACCACACACCACTAATTGGATTTGAAATTTATTTTATTTATGTAATGAACAGCTATAGACAATAGATTTAACTTTGTATAAATTATATCGTCTATAAAGGATTACTTCAATAGTCAAGTTATAAAGTATACCTGTATTACTTATAATTTTTTGATTGGCATATTTATTAATAACTTCTTGAATACTGATTTTTAGACCACATTTTTTATACAAATATAAATTAGAATTAGTTAAATTGTTCCTACGATAAATAATTTTTTTTTGAAAAACCTTTTTTTCTCCCCGAACAATTATATAGGCCCTTTTATATAGGCCCAAAAGCTCACCTTTCGGTGTTACAATAATTGGGGTTTTTTTTATTATCATACATTTGTGTTTACTTAAACAAAGTTTTAGCTTTATAGTATTTTATCCCTGGTCGAAATTCTACTGTACCGTATTCTACCGTATACCGTACGAAAGGTTTTGGAATAAATGGAGGTAGAAGTGATAAATAGGTGTGTTATGACATATTTGATATTTTATATAATGTTGAAGGCACTTTAATTACAAAAAAGGACAATATTTAAGTTATCAAATACAATTTTAACGATTGCGCTAAGTCTTGGTAAAAATATATACATTCAATATACTTGGTCTTATTGCCCCCCTTTTTTTATTTTTTGCGATTTTTTTTTATAACTTCTTACCAGTCTGGCACTATACAAAACTTTTTTTTTTCCGTATAAAATGCTATACCTCGTATACAAATATGTTGTCTGTCACTAGGAAAAAAAATGTTCGTGAACTTCACAATATTCATTTTTTATAATAGAAAAATCTGAATGTATATGAAAAAAGTGGTCTTAATCCCTCCTTTGCCCTATATTTTCTCTGAAGTTTAAAAACGGAGAAAAAATGACTTTCTTTATGTATCTAGCATTTTAGCTAAAAAAGTGCCGTTTCTAACAGCATAGCTAGGTTATATTTTAAAATTAATAAGCCTAATATGTTATAACAACGTGGTAAAAGTTACAACTTTATACCTAAAGCCATTATCAATATAACAGATAAATATGAGTAAGACTCAGATTACCCCGTAGACCTACATTACCCCACCCCACCCTAATAAAAAGAAAATCGTAAAAAAAGATAAAAAATAATAATAATAATTACACCTAAAAACTAAAAATAAGTTAATAGGATAATTTAACGAAAGTTTAAATTAAAGACCAGTTAATATGATAGTTGTTGAAAAAGAAAAAAAATTAAAAAAAAAAAAAAGAATCTTAAAAAGAATTTCATTCATTAACATCGTTAAGAAGTTTTTGTTTGAATAGAGAAAGTGAAAAACAATTTTTCAGCTGGTTATCTAACAAAGTGTTACATAATGTAGGACCTCTGATGGCAATAGAAAATTTAGTAACCAAATAGTGGATTTTAGGTTGCTCATAATTGTAATTTGAAAATTATGTAGGGATTAATTTTATTAAAAAGTGCATTAAATATTATTGGAGTTATTTTATTATGAAATTTGTACATAAATATAAGAATTTGATGAAGGTTTAACTGAAAAACATTAAGTATGTGATGATTTTTAAATAGTTCTTTAAAATGTGTGAAACGACCTGCACCTGAAATAATTCTGACAGCGTGTTTTTATCTACTAAGCAATTTTTTAACTTTACTTACATTAGAGCTGCACCATGCAATATTTGCATAGTTAATATAACAATGTATGAGGGAGAAATATAGGATTTTTAAGCAGTTTTGGTTTAATAATTGCTTAGCTTTGTATGGAATGCCATTTTTTGAAATTTTTTGAAACTTTATCTTTTAACGTTCTTATGTGAAGTTTTGTGAAAAAAACTCTCCATGTCAAGTTTTCGTCAAGTCTAAAAACTTTAATGATGACTCTCTAATTATTTTAGAGTTGCAAAATATAAAAATCAGGAAGTTTTAATGGAATATTTTCTTTATCGTGAATTCAATGAAAAAAAGTAAACTTAGTTTTATTTTGATTTAAGGACAATTTGTTTGCCTTAAACCATTCCACTAGATTTAAAAATTCCTTGTTTACTATTTTAAATAAAAGGTTCACATCTTCATTAGAATAAAATAAATCAATAAAATAAATTTGTATCATCTGCAAATAAAACTGAACTTAAAATGTTTGAAAACTTATGGAATTCGTTTACATAAATAAGAAATAAAAGTGGACCCAGAATTAAGCCTTGGGGAACACTGCAAGTATTGTTTTCTATTGCTTAGATAACTTTTGAGCCATTCTAAATATGTGCTTTTAATTCGATAACTTTCAAGCTTTTTTATAAGAATGCTGTGGTCTTCTGTATCAAAGGCTTTCCTAAGATCTATAAAAACTCCGAGGATAATTTTACTTTCGTCAAATGCTTTAAATATATTGTGAACAACATTTATAATGGCATGGTCAGCTGAATACCCTGGCTGAAATCCAAACTGTTTATTATATAGAATACTATTTATATTTAGAAAAGTTGAAATTTGGTTATACATAATTGGCTCTAAGATTTTCGAGAAGCTAGGAAGATTTGAAATTGGTCTGTAATTTTCAGAATTAGAAATGTCTCCTGATTTGAAAATAGGTATGACTGTCTCTTGCTTTAGTTTATAAGAAAGATTATTTTTATTAATTGTTGATAGGTTGCGTTTTTTTAGAGTTACTGTTTTAGAATCCCCTTTGGATGTGACATTTAAAAGATTTATTTTAATGTATTTTAATGTAAATACCTGTCTCAAATGACGTTTCTATATAAGTATTAATAAAAATATTATCGATTGCAGTTGCAAGTAAATGTATTTATATATATACAGGGATCGAAATAGGTGCGAGACATTGTCACCCCTTGGACCATTCTTGAGACCTGATAGAAGAGGGCAACAAATCATTGTTTGTTTTTTCGGTAAAAATGAACAATGGTTGGTTGCCCCTTTAAAACAATTCTCAAAAACAATCCGAGTAGATACAATGACCAACATTTATTCGACCCCTGTGTGTGTGTGTGTATATATATATATATATATATATATATATATATATATATATATATATATATATATATATATATATATATATATATATATATATATATATATATATATATATATATATATATATATATATATTTATATATATATATATATATATATATATATATATATATATATATATATATATATATATATATATATATATATATATATATATATATATATATATATATATACAGTATCGGACAAATCGAGTGCCACCAAATAATGCTAATTTAGTTTCTTAATATAAAAGCGGTGCATTTTTTCAATTTAGAGAAATAACTATGTAACTGTTGAGAGACAAAGTTCTTCAAGTTTTATTCATCACAAAGTTCATTATTTGTACACCAAAATAATTAAATTAATCAAAAGTATTAAAAAAAGTTGATTTCCTTCTGGACAAAACAAGTGCAACTCGACAAAATGTTGACCAAGCTGTATTTCGCTATCAATATTTCGTGGCGAATCCTTTGTTGTCGATCACAGCCTTGCATCTTCGAGGCATAGGTTCAATCAGGTGATCAATGAAACTTTGTGGAATCGCTGCTCAGGCCTTTTGGATTTGTTCAAACAGTTGATCCTTATTACAAACACCTTCACGATTAATTCTGCGATTGACGATCTCCCACAGCTTCTTGATAGGGTTGAGATCCGGAGATTGAGGCGGCCAATCCATCACTGATAGGTGGTTGTCTTGAAACCATTGCTTGACTACTTTTGCAGTGTGTTTAGGATCGTTGTCTTGCTGAAAAACCCATTTTATTGGCATATTCCATTCAGCATGAGGTAACATAACATCTTTCAGGGTATTTTTATACATGAAACGGTCCATTATTCCATCGTTTCGATGTATTGGACCTAGACCGTTAGCAGAAAAACACCCCCAAACCATTACATTGCCTCCGCCATGCTTCACGGTCTTATGGCAGTAACGTAATTCGAGGCGTTTTCCGGCCGGTCGACGTACACGGCAAATGCCATCGCTCCCAATGATGTTGAACTTCGATTTATCACTGAACAGGACAGTTCGCCATTTCTGCACATTCCAGTCAATATGAAACGTAGCAAACAGGAGTCTTTTCTTCTGGTTTTTTAGTGAAATCAGCGGTTTCTTTGCATAGCGTCGAGAAAACAATCCGGCTTCAACAGCACGTCGTCTGATTGTTCGGTCCGATACAGGCAGCTCTAATTGATTTTGTATCTCAACTGATGATATCCAGGGATCCTTCTTGACGGATCTGAAGATCATAGAATCCCCATAGAAGTGGTGGAACGCGGTCTTCCACCTTTGTTATCTGCCGCCAACTTCCCCGTAGAACAATATTTGGAACATAGTCTTGATATGGTCCATTTTTCCACGCGATATTTATCACAAATAATTTTTTGTGACATTCCACTTACGTAATCGCCAGTAACTTTCTTTCTTAGTTCCAATCCAAGACTGTCGGGAGCCATTTTTGCACTTGAAGTCATAAAAATAAATAACCAGGCTTCTCAAGGCTTACCGTGTTACAATTACCTTGTGATGATACAATAATGCTCTGTGGAACACAACGTCTTGGTTGGATGTGGAATGTATTGATGTAATGAAACACTTGTTGTATTTCACTTCTTGTATTGATGTTCTTCAATAAAACACTTTGATAAAACTCACTTCTTGATAATACTGACTGATTGACTTCCACATACTGACTGAATTACATGTCGATTTACATGTCTCTTATATAGTAAAATGAACCTGTGTGAATCTGTTCTGGAAGATTCTAGATGCTTCTTTTCGATGCTTCTGGAAGCTTCTGGATGCGTCTGGATGCTTCTGAATGTTTCTAGATACTTCTGGATGCTACTGGATGCTTCCAGATGCTTCTTCTGGAAACTTCTGGAAGCTTCTGCATGCTTCCGGAAACTTCTGGATACTTCCTTTAATTATTAAAAAACTTCCGTGACGTTGACACGGACCAGACTCAAGAAATTGAAACAAACCAAAAAAGTTGCACTTGTTTTGTCCCCTGCAAAATGGCACTTGTCAACGAAATTCTGCCTGTGTGCTGTCACCTGTCAGCTGATTGCTCATGTCATGGCATGCTATGACTCCAGACTCCTGAACTGTTTGCTGTGGTAGTATAATTCGTTTCGTTTTTAAGACATGTAAAATTAAGAACACTTTTTAGCATTGTTCGATGTTTGTTGCAAATGTTTTGTCTAATACTATATATATATATATATATATATATATATATATATATATATATATATATATATATATATATATATATATATATATATATATATATATATATATATATATATATATAAATATATATATATATATATATATATATATTTATATATATATATATATATATATATATATATATATATATATATATATATATATATATATATATATATATATATATATATATATATATATATATATATATATATATATATATATATAGGCCCAGATTTACCCCATTTGGGGCCCAAGGCAGATTCAAATTTTGGGGCCCCTAAAATGATATATTAATCCTTTATTCAAGAATCAAGAATGTACTTTTAAAAGCAACTTCAAATATTGACACTCAATCAAATTTAAAAAAAGGACTTCGGTATGTGAGAATATGTTTTATTTTCAAATTTTACATTAACTTTTTTCTACATTTTTCCTTAGCAAATTCTTCAATCAATTCGTCGAAATCAATTTTTTTCATCAAATCTACGTTACTTGATAGCAATGAAAAACTATTCAATGTATTTTGTATCATAGTTGATCTTAAATAATTTTTCGTAACTTTGAAAAACTTTGTTCTTCAGAGCAGTTAGTGAGCATCAAACATAAATAGATTCTTAAAATTGTTTCGGAATTTGGAAACACAATTTCCTTTTTTTTTTCTTTAATAATTTTATATAATGATAAATTACTTATAGGTAAATCTTCCCTTTTGCAGGTTAACTTAATATAATTATGTAAATGAATTAGTTCATTATACAAAGCTTCATCAATGTCTTCACTGTATTGCTCCTAAATTTTTTGGACGTTAGTTTTTAATTCCTCATGTGATATGTTTAAATTTGTCAAAAAATCCAAATAGCGCGAAAATATCCTGATAAGTTTTATCTCGTTCTTTTAAGTTTACACTGAGTATTTTCAAAATTTTCTCAAATATATTTGTTTGAAATGCTTCTTTATGAGTCAATTTGGTTTGTGGTGTTTGAGATTCATCTGGAAATCTTTTGTTTGTTCGTTGCCTTTTGATTGTGTAGTCGGTGTCTGGAAGCAACTTTTTCGCTTCTGCTTCAATGACATTATAATTGCCAACGTAATTTATCAAAAAAATCACCAAGAGATGAGTATAAATTCGAACAAGTGTCTGTGGTAATTTTTGAATCTTGTACACATTTTGAAACTAAGTTTATTCGACTCAGGACGGTGTTCCAAAAAACTGTTTGTAATGCAAATTCAAATTTATCCATCTTTCCAATCAGATTATGTGCCTCCGCTCTCAAATTCGAGTCAAAACTTAAATCTTCCGCGATATATTGTATTCACAGAGTCTGCACGAGCACTCCATCGGGTTTTAGACAAAGATTTAACAGACCTATCCGAAAATTTCTCTAGAACAGCCCATCGTTTGGCTGATGACTAAAAACACCAGATGAACCCACTAAATTCAATGAATGTCCAGCACACGGCAAAAATGTGGCCAACCTATTGATATTCAAAATTTTCGTCTTCATACCTTTATATTTTCCAGACATGTTTGGCGCGTTGTCATATGATTGTGATCTCAAGTTGGATATGTCCAAGCTGAGAGTTGAATCCAAAAAATTGATGGTTACTTCAGCTAATTTCTCACCCGAGTGATCCTCAACTTGCACAAAATTGATAAATCTTTCAATTGGTTCAAATGTTGTATCATCAACATATCTCAAGATAATACAAAGCTGATCTTTGTGAGTAATGTCTGGTGTAGAATCGACGGATAAACCAAACTGTTTTGAATTTTTTACTTCGTTGCAAATCGACTGTAAAACTTTCCTGGCCATCAGTGCAACGAGTTCGTCACAAACAGTCTTTGACAAATAATTTTTTTTTCCACATCCAACATTTCCAACATTTTCCACATGTTCAGATAGAAAAGGGTCAAACTTCGAAATAAGCTCCAGTAATCCTATAAAGTTGCCATTGGATTCTTTACCGAAACTTTCGTTGGATCCTCTGAAAGCCAAGTTTTTTTCTATTAAAGTACAAATCACTGCTACTACTCGTTTCAAAACTTGTCGCCAGTAATTTCGTTCCTTTCTGATTTCAGAATCCAGCTGAACTTTTACACTATAATTTTTTTTAACGCTCTAAGTACTTCATCAAAGCTTCTCTATGTTCGGGTAAATTCTCATGACTTTTTAACGATGAAAACGAATTCTTCCAGCCTCTAAATCCATGCGTTGCTAGGGCGAACTGAGAAACTCTAAACAGCTTGTACACAAAGCAAAACATACTACCTTGCGATGGTGAATATATTAACCATTCTCGTTTAAATCCTTCACCATTGGCTTTTTTGCTAGTGAAAAGATTTTTTCAGCAAAAGCGATCGTTTTCTGTATACGACGTTTTTGAAGCCAAAAATGTGTCATTTATATTCAGGTAAGACAGACAGACTTCAGGCCTCTTTTGAATCCATAATTCAACATCCTCCTTCGACAAATCAGCCCATAGTCCGGCATTACTCTGTCTATTAATTTGAGCACTCAGATCATTTAAAGTTATTGCACTTATTGGAGATAATTCACAACAAGCTAGAGTTGATGTTTCAGTGATTGCTGACAAATTATTTGTTTCCAATCCAGTAGCATTTTCATTTACTTTAATGAAAAACTGATCAAACTTTGGTAATTTTTTGACTTCCTCATCTTATTCAGCTTTTTTCTTACGTTTTTGAGCTCCGTTTTCATATGTTCTCTTCATTTTTTAGTTTTTTCTAAAATAAAGGAAAAAGTCAAATATTCTTATATTTCTTTGCTGAAATGAATGAAATAATGCACTAATTAAATTTTTACATTAATTTATTGAATTTTACTATACTTAAAATATCATTTTTAATCTAAGTTGAAATTTGATTTCTATTTGAAAATTTGATTATACCCTACATTATAATTTCACAAATTATGAATAAACAAGGAAGGGGTGCATGTTTTCACTAAGAAATTACTAAAGTAATTTTTAAGAGATGGCGCCCGTAGAAAAAACATGTTTTTCAAATTAATAATTTGAAATTATGAACGTTTATGTGCAAACTCACAATATATAAAGTTCAATTTTTTTTCAATACAATTGTTGATTTTTTATCAAAAGTTTTTAATTCAAATATTTATTTGTTTTGGAATTGGATCTCCTGATGCTTGGGGCCCCCAAAATCTTGGGGCCCTAGGCAGTGTCTAGTCTGCCTATAGGTAAATCCGGGCCTATATATATATATATATATATATATATATATATATATATATATATATATATATATATATATATATATATATATATATATATATATATATATATATATATATATATATATTGCTAATATATTAAAGTGTATATATATTATATATACACTTTAATATATTAGTAAATAGTAAATAAACATATTTTTATATTGAAAAAAAGTTGAAGCAATGACCAGAAAAATATCATAAATATAGAACATATTTATCTAAAGTTTAAAAAAAAAATTATTGAAATCCTACCCGTCAGATTTTTAGAAAATTGATTTCAAATATATAAACAAATCTATGAGTTACACTAAAAAGTTATTAATTGAAAATAAAGTTTAAGTACACTATGATATTTTTTACACTTTTTTTATTTATAATTTTTTGAAATTTTTGTAAAAATATACTGATTAAAAATAAGACTACAACATTAAGTTTTCAGAAATCAAATAACAAATGGACAGTTGCCATATAAAATATTCTCTGTAGTTAAGAACCGAAGCCATTTTAAAAGTTCATAAGTTTTTCGTATTTTCTCACGCATGCGTACCTAAACAGCGCTTGTAAACGACCGTGAAATATGATTTTAGAGACTTTAAAAAAGCCTAATGAAAGTTCTTTTTTCTTTGAGCCAGTGACTGAAGTTGAGGTTTCGATTCTCATAATGAACTTTTAAAACAAAAAAAGTTTGGACCCAAACAGTCTTTCCACATTATACTTTGGCTTATTCCAAACATAATCTTAAAGCCATTACCAATAATGATGAATAACTTATTTTGAAATGGAATTTTCCCAGATCTCTTAAAGATAGCTAAAGTGACACCAATGCATAATAAAATAAAGCCTTTGATGCAGTTGATTATTCCATTCTAATCAGAAAATTGGAGTACTGAAAGCTTCAAATTATCTATATCTAAACATAGAACTGTTAATTATGGCCATGAATCTGTTAAATATTAGAGCATATGTACATGGAATAGTCTCCCCTCACAATTAAAATCTTTCCCTAGATTTTCCGAATTCAAAAACTGTCTATTTAATTTTTTATTAAACAAGTATTCTTCCTAATTCCTATGCTACTCTACTGCTATCTATTATCCATCTTAACCTTATTCGTTTCAATGCTGGTTTATAACTACTTATACTTGATTTTTTTAAATTTTTTCTACTACTTTCTTCATTTCAATAAAGAAACCTTCTTCATTTCTTCATTTCAACTTTCTTCATTTTAATGATTTATTACTAATACTTGCTCTTTTTTAATTTTTTCTCAAATTAATATTACTTTTTATATCACTATTCTATTTCAAACTTTCACTATTATAAATATTGCTATTTTTATTATTAATAATAAAATTGTTATTTTTATCATTATATTATTAATATTATTATTATACCAATTATTATTACCAACAGTCTCGTAGCAACCGGGGGGCAGCAGGGGCATTCCTCCCAATAATTTTTCTAATAAATAATTTTGAAAAAATTGACTGAAAAAGTGACTTAAAAAAAAGGTTCCTAAGACTATTTTGGGGCCCCTTAATCCAGCACTGAACCCCCCCCCCCCATATTAATTTTTGTTCCTACAGGCCTGACCAATAACTGGAGTTTTTAATATTATTGCCTAGTATTATTACTGATACTATTTTTACTACAATACTTATAATGTTGTTACTTTATATCTTTATAATTTACTTTTCTTTTATTTATATATTTAAACTTTTATTTTTTATTTTTTTTATTAACTTTTCGCTGATTAAACAATATTACAATTTTTTATATAAAATAAGTAACATCGTAAACATAAAAAAAAAAAAAAAATAAACACTTTATAAAAAACGTTTTTAATTTTTTTTTATTTATAATACATAAACACATACACATATACACATGCACACACACACACACACACACACACACACACACACACACACACACAGATATATATATATATATATATATATATATATATATATATATATATATATATATATATATATATATATATATATATATATATATATATATATATACATATATATATATATACAGTTATAATCAGTCAGGTATATATATATATACTGTTAGTCACAGTATATATATATATATACTGTGTAATAATAGTCACAGTATATATATATACTGTTATAATCAGTCAGGGACTCAAAGAAAGTAAGGATGATGCGTTTATCATCACAACCGTTTCATAGAGCCCCTATAGTCACTAATTAAAGAAAAAAAAGAAAAACACTTTAATTTTTTAAAGTAAAATAAAAATTCAATAAAGCAAAGCTTTTTTTTTTAGTGTAAAAAATTGAAAACAAAAAAAAAAAATATTAAAACACATAAGGAAAAAAAAAAATAATAATAATAATAATGAAAATTTTTTTTTAAATTTGAAAACAAATACTGTAAACTATAATATAGATGTCAGGAATTAAAGAGAGGCATTTTAGTTTGTCGTTTAAACAATGCAATGCTTTTTAGGTCTTTAATATTTTTATATTGGTTCCATATTGATTGACCACGGTTTGTAATTAAAAAACTTGACTGCAGTGATTTAATTTTCCCTAGGTGATAGTCGTACCTGGTATTTGAACGGAGATTATATTTTTCAGAAAATGATATCAAGAAATTATCTGAAAAAACGCTTGGTAAAAGATTGTTTTTATACTTATACATAAAAATTAATATCTGTACTGTGTTAAGTTTCTCAATACCTAAAACCGTCATGCTTTTTATCACTGGGGCCGGGTTTACTAACCTATTTAAATAATTAATTGCTTTGCATGCATGGTTTTGCAGACTTTGCAATTTTAGCAATTTAGTTTTATGGGTGCTGGTCCATACAATATTTGCGTACAAAAGCTGACTATGTACTAGACTAAAGTAAAGCATGTTACGTAATTTACTATCGAGAAAAGGTCTTGACTTTTACAAAACACCTATTACAGAGGACACCTTTGTTTCAAGAAGACCAATATGGTTTCACCATGACAAATTTTCATCAAAAAGTACTCCCAAAAATTTTGTGTATTTTTTACGTTTAATTTTATTTTTATTAATAAACAGTTTAGGCAGCTTTAACGGAAGATTAATTGATTGTTTTTTTTACGAAAAAGAGTAAAGCTAGTTTTTTCGCAATTTAGGGATAATTTATTTGCTATGAACCAGAGGTTAAAATTTTTGAGTTCAATATTCATATTTTCAAACAAAGTATTTGCATCAGGATGATTAAAAAACAAATTTGTATCGTCAGCATACATAATTGTAGATATTTTGGGGGAAGCTTTATACATATCGTTAATATATATTAAAAACAATAATGGACCTAGGATTAAATCCTGAGGAACTCCACACGTAATATCAAGGGCTCCTGACTTTTCTAGTAATACAAATTGCTTTCTATTAGACAAGTAGCTTTGAATCCACTTAAATGTTGAGCCTATTATGCCGTAATATTTTAGCTTGGAAAGTAAAATACTGTGATCAACTGTATCAAAGGCCATGGAAAGATCAATAAAAACTCCTAATACCAGTTCATTACTATCAAACGAATTATATATTTTGTCGGCAAGTTTAATAATAGCATGTTTAGTAGAGCAATTGCTTTGAAATCCAAACTGATTTTTGTATAATAAATTGTTTAATGTAAATGTTTTATTTATTAACTCTATTTTAAATTACTCTCTCACACTTTTGAAAAAACTTGGAGTAGAGAAATAGGTCGGTAGTTAGAAATATTATTGCAATCACCTTTTTTGAGAATGGGATTATTTTTGGCTAATTTAAATTTGTCAGGCAATATACTATTTTCAAATAAAGATGGTATTAAATAAAATAATGGTTTACTAATGCTGTTCATAACATAAATAGCCACATTACTGGAAATACCATCATATCCACAGGACTTGTTGCGTTTAAGTTCAATAATTGCTTTATTAAATTCAAGTTTAGTTATCTTTTCATTATTTATACTAGTGTTCGGTTTTTCTCCCAAAAAATTATTAAATGTTTTGTTTGGTTGCGCAATGTTAGAAGCAAGAGAGTAGACCCACTACATTAACAAAATATTTGTTAAAAGTCAGATCAGGTTTTTTGTCCAAGTCAGATCAGGTATTGTTTTTTTTTTCAAAGTCAGATCAGGTATTTGTCAAAGTCAGATCAGGTAATTTGTCAAAGTCAGATAGGTATTTTTTCAAAGTCAGATCAGGTATTTTTTGTCAAAGTCAGATCAGGTAAATATTTGTCAAAGTCAGATCAGGTTATCCTGCTACTGGTAACATGTAACCCAGTACAATCTGCTTCATGTCCTACTGCCTTGTAGGATACGCCTTTTTAGGTAAAGGCTTGGAGATGCCAACTCCAATTTAAAACACCCTCTGCCTTGGGGCTCTTGGTTGATTAAAGGCTAGAGATGGTGTCTCGATAAAAATACTCATCTTAGGCAGATGTTAAATGCACCCAGCTACTGTCTTGAAGAAGGCCTCCTAGACAAAGGCTAAGGGGTAAACAGATTCTATCTGTTGACCAGCCTCGCACCCCTTCTTCATTTATTAGGCTGGCGCAGATGTATTTTTAATACATTGTTTCCAGTTTAAGATGTTGAATGCTGGATCTTCTTGACTCAATGCATGGGTTTTGCTTGTGTCTCTGTTTTTATTACTAGGCAACTCATTCTATTATCTCCTAATGAGCGTACAGCTCTTAAAATCAGTTTTGTGGTTCTGAGACCGGCTGTTAGTCAGATTTCCCGAACTCTGTGGTAGCTCTCAGAGAGGCTGATTCCATCAACAGCTGAAAAATATCAACAGTATTAACAGTGCCATGTTGCTCATGGATGGTGTCCCTGTTTGTACTTTTGGTGTGCATTGTGGAGGCCACATTTGAAGCCCTTTGTTACGGCTTAGGGTTTATTAGTAGTAATGAGGCAATTGCTTGGGCTATTAAACGGTGTTCTGAGTACTATCTATGCTTTGAGTCAGGTTCTTCAATCTAATTTAAAAATGAATAAAGTACCAAAAACTATTAAACACAAAAAACCATCATCATCACCAAGTTCTCTAAACCTATCATTCACTAATATTCGTGGCCTTCGAAGTAACTTTTCTTCCGTTAAGTCTTATCTCTTGCAAAGTTCACCAGACCTACTTGCTCTTTGTGAGACTAATTTGAGTTCGGCTGTCCCATCTTGTGATCTTAGTGTTGATGGTTATCTTCCTCTAATTCGTAAAGACTCCAATAGCCACATGCTTGGCCTTGGCATTTACATTCGTAAGAATTCACCCATTTGTCGTGAAACTAGGTTTGAATCCACAGACAATTCTTTTATGTGCTTTCTTTTAGCACCACTTCACTCTATTGCCTTTCTCTTTGTTCTATATCGCTCTCTTTCATCTCAAGACTGCACTCTTTTTGACGTTATTTCTGATCATATTGACCAAGCTTTCTCTCTTTATCCATCAGCTAATATAGTTGTTGTTCGTGACTTTAATGCTCACCACTCAGAATGGCTTGGCTCTAGTGTCAGTGACTCTGCAGGCATTAAAGCTTACAACTTTTGCCTTTCTCAATCCCTAACTCAAATAGTCAACTTTCCGACTCGCTTTCCTGACAACCCGAATCATCTACCTTCTCTACTCGACTTATGTCTTGTTTCTGATCCTAGTCAGTGCTCAGTTTCTCCACATTCACCCTTAGGTGCTTCTGATCACATTTTGATCTCTCTAAAACTAATATCTCATTCTTCTTCATCACCTGAATCCCCCTATTATTGAACCTCTTACAACTACAGTAAAGCTGACTGAGATTCTTTCCGTGATTTTCTTAATGATGGCCCTTGGGTAGAAATCTTTCGTCTTCCTGTCGACAAATATGTTTCTAACATAACTTCGTAACATAAATGTGATCAGAAGCACCTAAGGGTGAATGTGGAGAAACTGAGCACTGACTAGGATCAGAAACAAGACATAAGTCGAGTAGAGAAGGTAGATGATTCGGGTTGTCAGGAAAGCGAGTCGGAAAGTTGACTATTTGAGTTAGGGATTGAGAAAGGCAAAAGTTGTAAGTGGCATGGAATCTTTTATTCCCTCTCGACGATTCCAGGTCAAGCCTCACTCTCCTCCATGGTTTTCCTCACACTGTGCTGCTGCGATTGCCAATTGAAACCGTTACTTCCATATTTATCAGCAAAGCAATTCTCCAGAAAATAGACGTCTGTTTATTACTGCTAGAAACAATTGTAAAAAGGTTTTGTCTAACGCCAAAACCCGCAAGTCTCAGGTCATGAAATCTCGCATCTCATCTCAAAAATTAGGTTCTCGTGACTTTTGGAAAACCTTTAATAATATCAATAATAAGGGCAAATCTATAATTTCACCACTCTTGTATAGTTCAGACTTTGTCACCTCACCTAAAGACAAAGCCGAATTGTTTGCTAAAAACTTTTCATCAATATTATCTCTTGATTTCACTAGTTGCATTCTACCTGATATTGCCAACAAACAGGTTGATCCATTGCTTGACATTCATATCACTCCAGCATCTGTATCTAAAGTGATTTCCTGTCTAGACTCTTCTACAGCTTGTGGTCCGGACAACATACCTGTTATTGTCTTGCAGAAGTGTTCTCCGGAGCTGTCATCTATACTCTCAAAACTATTCAAAAAGTGCTTATCAGAGTCTTGTTTTCTAGCCTGCTGGAAAGCGGCATCTGTTATCCCTATCTTCAAAAATTCTGGAGAGCAATCTGATTCGTCTAACTACCGTCCCATTAGTCTTCTTCCTATCATAAGCAAGGTTTTTGAATCTTTAATTAACAAACACTTAATTTCTCATCTTGAATCTAATAACTTACTTTCCGACCATCAATATAGATTTCGATCTTCTCGTTCTACAGCTGATTTGCTAACAGTAATAACTGACAAGTTTTATCGTGCATTAGATAAAGGTGGAGAGGTTAAGGCCATCGCTCTTGACATTTCAAAAACTTTTGATAAAGTTTGGCATGCTGGTCTTCTCCATAAGCTTTTTTCCTATAGTGTATCTGGCAACATCTTTAAGGTTATTGAATCCTTCCTTTCCAATCGCAGTATAAAAGTTGTCCTTGATGGACAGCACTCTTCTTCTTATTCTATAACTTCAGGAGTTCCTCAAGGTTCTATCCTTGGCCCTATACTCTTTTTAATTTACATTAACGATCTTCCGGATATTCTCACATCTAAGGTGGCATTGTTTGCTGATAATACTACCATTTAATCTTGTCGTGATAAGAAACCAACACCCTCTAATTGCTTGGAGATGACATTTGAGCTTGAAAAGAATATCACTTCTGCTACAGCATGGGGCTCACAGTGGCTGGTGAACTTTAATTCAGATAAAACTCAATTTTTTTCAGCCAATCGTTATTGCAATAATTTAGATCTTCCTATATTTATGAACGGTGATGTACTCGATGAGTCACCTACTCTTCATCTTCTAGGATTAAATTTTACTTCCAATCTTTCTTGGAAACCATATATTAAATCAGTTGCAAAATTAGCATCTACTAAGGTTGCATCTCTTTATCAAGCTCGTCACTTTCTTACTTCGGATTCTATTCTCTATCTCTATAAATCTCAAATCCGGCTTTGTATGGAATACTGTTGCCATATCTGGGGCGGATCTTCTAATGATGCCCTTTCTCTTTTAGACAAGGTGCAAAAACGCATTGTAAACATAGTTGGACCTGCTCTTGCAGCCAACCTCCAACCATTATCACATCGTCGTAGTGTTGCTTCTCTTTATCTTTTCTACAAATACTATAATGGGCTCTGCTCTAAAGAGCTAGCGTCTCTTGTGTCATCTACTAAAACTCATTCTCGTGTTACTCGTCATTCAATTAAGTGTCATCCTTTTTCTGTGACTATTCCTAAGTGCTCCAAAAACGCTTATTCGTCTAGTTTTTTTCCTCGAACATCAGTTCTTTGGAATTCGCTTCCTTCATCTTGCTTTCCTGATTCATATAATTTGCAATCTTTAAAGTCGTCCGTCAATCGTTATCTTGCTCTACAATCTTCATCTTTTCTCTTTCAGTAACTTCCAACTTTAATTAGTGACTGCTTGCAGCCTTGTTGGAAGCGAAGATGTTTAATAAAAAAAAAAAAAATTTTTGACATATATTTGTTTTACATGTTATTATTTTTTTATCGGAAATTAATCTTTGTGGTATGCAAGTACGCTTCTTTTTTTCTCTTCCTGTTAGTTGGTTTATAAAAGCCCAAGTCTTTTTTATGTCGAACTTATGCTTATCAAGTTGATCAGAAAAATATCTTATTTTTGCTTCTTTTTAACCATGAGCGAGACTAGGTTTTTTCAAACCGAGACGAGACCGAGACGAGAAGTTAGTACTTCTCGTAAGACCGAGAACGAGACGAGACGAGAAATTTAACAATTTTTGAAAACAAATTTATTAAAATCCAAGTAAAAAAAAAAAAATGTAAACATGGTTTTGACAAATAGACACAAATGACATTTGTCAAATGTAAACAACTTTTTCAAATATTAATTCACAATTTGTTTGCCAAACTTTTCCAACAAGACAATGTTTTCTCTGATTAAGATGATTTGTTCTACTTTTTCTGGGTGTAAGTTGTGTCTGGATGATCGGACGACATTTCCACCTGAGCTAAAAACTCTCTCTGATTTAGTTGAACTTGCTGGAATAGCTAAAATTTGTCTAGCTAATGAAGAGAGTTCTGGCAATGTATTTGAATGCAATTTCCGCCAATCAAGAATCGGAAAGTCTTTTTTGGCATCAGGGAAATATTCATACTGGCACATTTCGCTCAAAATAGGATTCAGTTCAGATGTTGGCTCTTGTGTTTCAAGTGTGACGTTTAACTTGCGCTTCAGTTTTGAATTAGGGAGCAAATCTGCATTATCCTTAACCTGTGAGGCTAACCATTCTTTTTTTGTTTGAAATTTTTTGAAGAGCTTCAAGTGAAGTCTCTTTAAAGCAGGATTTAAGTAGTTTGCTGCAGCACTCAATAAGTTTCAAGTGTGACAAAGAGGAAATCTTTTCTCAATGCAGCTTTTCAAGTTTTTTGCATACAAGACACCGTAGCCATTTTTCCCATCCGTCTCAATAAATTGATCAATTTTGTCATGGATTAAATAAAGAGAATCGGCGAAAGTGTTAATTGTTGGAATAGACTTAGCCGACCACGTTTCTGTAGCTTCTTTAAGTGGTGCCAAAAATTTCTACTGCTCCCTCGATTGATTTCCACTGTGATGCACTGATGGTATTTGAAGAAAAAATATCTTCATTTGCACATAAGCTGATAATTGCACTCTTTAGATGTAGGACAGAAGCCATGCAATCCAGTTCACTATTCCACCTTGTGTCAACAGATTGGCGTAACTGTCTAAAATTGATTCCTTAAGCGTCTAATTCTGATTTAAGCAACTCAGCTGCAGTTGTTGACTGGTGAGTTAAAGAAGCCAAATCCTTGCATGTTTGCAACGCATCATCCATTCCAGCAGTCATTCCAAATGAGTCATTGCAAAATATGATTGTTGCACAAGTATTGGTCAAGGCGCTTTGACAACTTGACTGCAAGTTTCATGTTTCTTGCCTGGTCGTTCACGCAGTACATTGGCAAATCAGCAGGCAAATTTAGTTTTTCTAAGAAAGAATCCAGCTTTCCTTCAATTAAGATACCTGTTTGTCTGGCTGGGAACTGTTGGACATGGGATGTCCAGTGATGTAGTCTCCAATTTTTGTCAATAGCATGAAAGGTCCAAGAGATGTAGCTGTCCTGAGCTCTAGAAGTCCAAAGGTCAGAAGTAAATGCAGCACTTTTTAGATTTGGCGTAATCTACGTTATTAAGCTCTTCATACCAGCTTGAACTTCTCTTGACCGAATTGAAAGCTTTCTTGAATATGTTGTTCTGTGATGAAGGCTCAGTTTGGGGTTTGCAATGTCAAACAATTTCTTGGAACCTCTTCCTTCGACTGCTAAAAAGGATGTCAGATCAGTGCAAAAGTAATCCAGCATTGCAGAGTCAAACTGTTTTTGAATGGAATTGTCTTTGTCATATTTGGACTTTGTTTCAAGCATTTCGACCATGGTTCGTTGTTTCTTCTTAGGAGGAGAAAGAAGAGAGTCGTCAGTCCGACTTGAAGTCTGCTTGTGTTTCCATCTTTTATTTTCAAAGACTTTTTGCACGCCTTGCATTCAGCACCGTCACTTGTTTTTTGAAAATATCTCCAGATTTTGTTTTTCTTGGTGACATTTTTGATCGTTGAAATGAGGCAAGAATATTTCTTTTCAATATGAACAATATGTCTCAAGTTGAATTCCACTGGTAAACTAATGAAATTAAGTCGAAAGTGCACCATTTTATACAAAAAGTTTTTGTATTTAAAATCTAATTAAAAATATTTAAAATCTAATTTAAATTTTTTAATTAGATTTTTAAAAAAAATCTAATTAAAAAATCTAATTAAAAATCTAATTAAAATCACGGAGTCAAAATATTAATTAATTAAAAAAACAAATTATTAAGCGTTTTGTAAATTATAATAATTTTTAATTTGGATAATAATATAATATTCAAGTCTCGTTCTACTTCTCGCGAGAATATTTTATTTCTCGTTTCTCACGAGAAGTCCCATTTCTCACGAGAAACGAGAACGAGACGAGATCTCGCTCATGGTTACTTCTTTTATATTATGTTGAAAAAACGTTTTATAATTTTTGTAGATTATTTCATCATCTTTATTTTTTGGTTTTAAAAGTTTTACGTAAAGTTTTTGTTTTCTTTTTGATGCTTTAATTAAAGTTATTGTCATCCATGGATTCTTATATCCTTTGTTTTTTATTTCTGTAGTTAATTTTTTACATATATTCACACCTGTCCAAAATTGGTAGAAACTACTTTGAAGCCCTCCAGAAAAACCCTTTTGAGGGATGATTTTTGTAATATTCCTGATCACAAAATGTAAAATTTGAAATCATCTGTAACCGTCCTTGGAAGAAAATTTGATTTGAAAATTACATCCTACACAATAGAGAGAAAATGAGAGCATTCTGTTTATTTTGATTTTCTACAGCATTCAAATTTGAAAGTTTATATTTAAACATAAATATTATCATATGTGTACATAACTAGATTAAAACATAAGGTAAAGAGTTAAAAAAACTTTGTGACATTTTCATAAAGTGATGTATTTTTTAGTAAATATTAGTTTTTAAATTCTACATTGCAAAGCATTTTTAACCACACATGAAACCACAATCATGTCCATAATATTGATAGGAATAAAAAGAAGTATTCTGTGTGTTCTAAGAAGGAAGAAAGTTTTAAATTACTCATTCCTAAAAAAAAAAATCTTAGTTTACCGGCAGAATAAAAAAATAGTTTTTACTCCCAATTTAGATATTCTTGCTGTTGTAGTCCACGAGACAAGTTTGCTGACACTTTCCATATTCTGGATGGTCTACTGATCTCTTGTATCTGCTCCAATGAGACTTGAAGCTGTGGGGAAGAGCTTCAGTGGCCTGCTCACTATATTTTCCAAGGGAGTCTTGATTCTTTTCTATGAATTGTTTGATGTGGTAAAACACTGCATGGACTTTTGGAGTAACACTTACTCTGTCAAGAGCCAGATAGGAGGCTTGGAATGATGATAGTTTTTCATAAAAGTCAGGTTCCAGGGTCATTCCAAAGCAGGCAGACACCACTGCATCAAATTTTCTCAATGCATCAATAATGCCAAAAATGTTGAACGCACAGTCTTCTTCTGCAAGTTTTTGAAGGATATCTACATTTTTGAGGAGTTTTCTACACTCATTTCCTGCAAAATGACCACCATGGAAAGGCTGATGCTTGATGTGAAGAGCCTTGGGCCACTCATCAGCTTTCAACCACTCTTCCTTCAATGCTCTGAACAGATGGTTGACTACTCCAAATAAGAGATGGAGTTCCATTGGTGGAATGAAGTCCAAGACTAGGACATTATCAGGCAAGCTTAAAAGAGGCTCATGGACAACATTCTTAAAATCTTTGGCTCTTTTGTAGTCCTGACCATTGTCCTGGAATGCTTTGAAGCATTTTCTCAATGAACCAAATGTTCGAGGACTTCCACATCCAGACAAATCCTTTGAGTCAACTTCACACCAAGTGCATGGGTGAGAGCTTGAATGGGACTGCAAACCACAGATAATATTGGCTAACTTCAAATCACATGAGATGAGGAAATGGGCACCCTCAGGATGAATAAGATTCAAAATTTTTCTTACATTGTTGTAGTTTTCTGGAACTTCTTCTGCTACAGCAATAAAAAGTTGACGCTTCACTCCACTTTCTTTAGCTACTTGTGATGTCAAGGTTTTCTTGCAAGGTGGAGACCTAAACTCTAACACTTGCTCCATCTCTTGAATGCCCAGACTGACCTTAAAGAACCCACCACCACCATCTAGACCAAGCTTCACAATGTGCTGTGTATAGACTTGTCTTTGAAGCAGGACATCATTCAGAAGTTCTCCTAGGTTTTTGCAGTGTACAACCAATTGCTTCCTTCTCTGTGATTTGTTATTGCAGACTTCAATGTCAGTTTAAGTGAAATGAGCAGACAGCTTCTTTCCAATCTCAATAAATTTTGTTTTAAAGTTGGGTTCCACAACGTGACTTTTGGTGACTTGGTTTATGGTAGACACCAATTTATTCATTGAGGAATTGGACAAACCAGTGTTGACTTGGACATTCACCAGATCTTCTGCTGTCAGTAGTGGGGTGTCTCCAAAAAGTTTTTTGGCACTTGATGGTCCTAAAATAAAATTGAAAACATTTACATATAGTTGTATTTGTTTGCTACAAGTAAAATAGACACTTAAAGTATAATGATATTATGATGGATAAACAAACATAAGTAGCAAAAAGCATTTGACTATCTAATTAACAAATTTTGATCTTTGGCTAGGTGCTAGTCTAAATGTGTAAGAAAATATGCATTTACTGATTTGACACTACACTAAACCTGGATAATTATTTGATATGTTTGATTCAACTAAATTCAGCTGTAAGTTAAGTTTGGTGTACTTTATCATGCAACAAAATAAATTTTGTACTTATTCAAACATTGCCCTATCTCAAATTTAAGGGTACACTAACTAATCTTTTATTTTATTATAAGAGATAACTAACAAACATATCTCTTTTTACAAGGGGCTTTTTGATAACGTGTCTGTGATTTCTTAAAATAGTAAACTAAGGATAAGAATGCTTAGTCTTAAAGCTTGTACATAACACAATAGTAATTTTAGCATAAATTTATGTATCTTTTGTGAGACACAAAGGGCGGCCACCTCTGCTTTGTGCAAGTTTGACAGTTCCATGTGGAGATGCTTCTTTGACAGTAACAACTGAAGCTGCAATTTGCTCACTGACAAGAGAATCCCTCATTGCTAGTTTTCTCATGTTTTCACGAAATGAGAAGTCAGACCAGTTATGTGATATTCCTTTTCCAAGAATTGACAAGCACTCTGAACATCTTTTTTGGTTTGAAGAAGACTGTGAATGTTCAGAGGAAGTCTCCAGTGGGTGTTTTTCATAAGACTTCAAATGTCCTACTTGACAAATCAGGCAGTCACAGTCCTGTTCCCAAGTTGAAGGTCTGACTTTTATAGTTTCAAATTGAAACATAAGAGGAAGTGAAACATTCTCACCATTTTTCTTCTTTCCAAGAGCAATCCTGCATGTGTCACAAATCCCTTTTGGAACTCTAGAGTCTGATATGTCAAGTTTCATTTGGAGCACAGTTTCAATTGTATTGATCAATTGATTGTTCAACTCACTTGTACATTTTCTCAAGCAAAAGATACAAACTGTTTTTCTACAGTCTTCATGAGTTTTCTTTGAGTTTGGCATTTTTCTGAGACTTTTAACAAAATTTTGCTCAATAAAGGTCTAATTCTAAAGGAAAAGTATTAGAGAATTTGCTATTTTCGAAAAAAATTTTGTTGACTTTTAAATATTTTAAATTCCAGGAAAGCTAAAATTATTGCAAAAAAAATTGTTATTTGAGTATTTATTTAAGTATTTGATTGCTATTTTATCCTAAAATGCTGCAAAAATGCAAATGAGATATTAAACCATTGTTTTAAATTATCTTAAAACAGAGAAATTCTTCAAATCAAATTTTCTTCCACGGACGGTTACAGATGATTTCAAATTTTACATTTTTGTGATCAGGAATAATACTAAAATCATCCCTCCAAAGAGTTTTTCTGGAGGGCTTCAAAGTAGTTTCTACCAATTTTGGACAGGTGTGTATTATCAAAGATATTTTGAAATATGCTTGAGAAATTATCAAACGCAATATTAGGGTCTGTTGATGAATAAACGTTATCCCATCGTTCTATTTCCAGTTTGTTTTTGAAATTATTCAGGTTTTTTATAGAAAGATTTCTGTAAGTCACAAAGCATTTTTTATTGTCAATATTAGATAGTACTTTGCGTGCTATATGGAAAACCGGAAAATGATCAGAAAAGTCTGCAATAAAAAGGCCTGATTCAAATTTAGTATTTAGGTAACTGTTTGTTAAAATATTGTCAATCACAGAAGATGATTAGTTAGTAATGCGTGTTGGCTTAAATATGGTGGGTATTATATTAAATTCAAATACTAAATAGAAAAAGTTTTTTATGTTTGCAAACTTTTCATAGCATAATGCGTCGGTATTTGTATCTCCCGCAAAGAAAATGTACTTGTTTTGTTTACTCATTTGAGACATAAAATTTCATAAGATATTACGGAAATTAACTTGTTTACCACATGGCGGTCGATATAATGAGGAAATTAAAAACGATTTACCAGAAGTATTTAACACTTCAATGCACAAAGTTTCAATATGTTTATTTGTTTTTGAAAATGTGTTTTTTTTTTAATTCAAATTTATCAAGAATACTGCGACGCCACCTCCCTTACTGATTACACGTGGTTGACTTATCATTTTATATGAATCTAAATTGTATAGGGAATTTTCGGACATGGGCGAATTTGCATCTTCCCAAGTTTCTGATATACATATTACGTCAAAAAGATAGTCTAAAGAATAATAAAATTGTTTAAATGATTAAAAATTTTTGTTCATTGACCGTATATTTATACTTAAAATGTTTAAATCTTAGTTAAGTTTTTCTCTCTTAAATTCTTCTGTTTATAATATTCATTATTTAAGCAGTTAATATCTATTTCAGTCAAAAAAACTATAATCATTTTTGTTATATTTCAAAATTTTAAAAATAGGTGATATTAATTTTGTTAAATTAGCTTCATTGTTATGCATTGTTTTAGATATATTCATTGTTAATCCTTAATAAAAACCTTAATAGTAATATAATAATATATAGTAAAAACCTTAATAGTAATATAATATTAACCTTTAGTACTTAATAAAACAATTAAAACGTAAATAAATAAATTACTTGCTTTCAACACCCTCGCTCTCATTTTTCATTTCTCTTACCACTAATCGATTATATATGACTTTCGCGTATTTTCCTTTACCACGATGTATTTTTGCTTAGACAAAAAGCTCTTTACGAATTCGCATTGTTTCATCGCTATAGTCTTCGTTAATGAATATATTTTTTCCCTTGAATTTACGAGCGTTAGATAAGATGTTTTCCTTGTCCTGCCAGTTTAATATTTTGCAATAGTTCTAGGCTTGCCATTAAATTTACCGACACGATGTGCTCTTTCTATAACAACTGGATCCTGGATCCGCAATTTTATAGTCTTCTTTGAATAGTAGGCTTACTTTTTTTAAAACATCATCAAAAGTTTCGTTATTTGTTTCTTTGATTCCGACAATTCTTAGATACGTCGGTTTCGATCCTCAAGATCGACTGTTTTTCTTTTATTTTCATTTGAATCGTTGCTTAATTTTCTATGGAATGATTTAATACCCACAATAGTTTCTTTAATTTCTGCCATTTTACTATCAACCTTGCTCACTTTTGTCTCCATTTGATCATCAACAAAAGTAAGCTCACGTTTTATTTCTTCAATATCTTTGGCTAAGTTATCAACTTTTTCAAGAACACTGAGCAAACTTTCCTTAAAACTTTTGAAAATTGTATCTCCTTGTAATGACATAAGTTCTCTAAGCATTCCCATCGTAATTACTTTATCGTTATCCATTTTTTTAAGTTTTTTTAATATCCGTTTATATGTTTATAGATAAACAACATAAATGTTATAAATAAAAGTCTTATATGTTAGATGTATAGATAGATGTATAAAAGTAAATTAAATAAGTATATTTTGTTTTAAATGTATCAAAATTCTTGCTTTTTTATAATTACATACATTTTTTGTTTAAGTATTGTACTGTTTACGTTTTTTAGTTTTTCATGATGGTGTATACTTAAAATTAGTACTTGTACTAAATAAAATATAATTATTAACTTAATTTAGATAAGTAAAAAAATTACATTTGCGATTTTAGTGAAATACTAACAGAAATTTTATAATGAGTTCAAAAATTACCTATGTTCAAAAGCATAAACATATCAAGCATTTTTAATTACTATGGTTATTTTAAGATAGCTTGTACAGCAACGGTTGCTAAAGGGAATTTTTAAAAGATAACTTTTTGCAATTTGAACATTTTGTTGAATTTTGAACTTTTTTTTGAATTTGAAAGAAACGAATATTTTTAGTCTGATGGCTAGCTTGACTTTTGACAATCAGAGAATACTTTTTTTATTTAATAAATTGATTTTTAGTTTTATTCGCATTATTTAAAAAATTGTGCTCACCGTTTCCTTTAAATTTTTAAGATATTGGTGATAAAACGCTTTGAAACTTTCCCGAAGGTTTTAGTATGACTAGAATGTTTACCTCAATCAAACATCAGAACATTTACATCTACTAGAACATTTACATCTACTAGAACCTATTTTTTGGAGAAATAAAATGCGAATGTTGTTATATATGCGGTAGTGGTGTAGTAGTAAAGCGCTCGCTTCAGAAGCGAGAGGTTCCGAGTTCGACCCCCACCACGTCCCTGGTAGTACCGCGCTCAACTTGTTTCTCCGCGCAGCGGCCTTGTTCGTCGAGGATCGTGTTTTGGAGTTATAGAGTTGAGAGAGAGTTATAACCACTATTGAGTAGCCTCCTCATCTGTAGTGGCCTTCATGGCCTTGAGGAGGTGAATAAAAAAAAAAAAAAAAAAAAAAAAAAAAATGCTTCATAACTAAATGTAGAAATGATATCCAACTTTGTATTTAAAATACCCTGAAAATTTTTAGCTTAATTAGTTCCAGAGTATAACTTAATAAGTATTTAAAGAAACAGAATCGGTCCTTTTTTGTGCTTTATCTTAAAAATTAGACGCATGCGCAATGAATTCAATAACTTTTTAAGCTTTACTCAATTATTTTTAATGATAATGCACAAAATAAAGTTGATAAAATCGATTAAACTTTTAATTTTAATAGTACCTTAGATTTGTTCTTCGAATAACAATTTATGTCAAAATTTAAATATAAATTAAAACGACGATAGACTTAAATACTCTTTCAAATAGGATGTCATAAAAAATCACAGTGATCATAGATTGAGAAAAACCCTACATGTTAGGATAGGAATATATAATTATCCAATTCAAAAAATATAAATATGAATACTTTAAAATGTTATAAAAAAATTAGAATACAAAAGAATCATAAAAATATTATTGATTCGATTAAACGAAAAATTCTTATGAATTTTTATTTGAGTCTTTTATAAAATGAAAAATGATAACAAAAAATAACTTATTCTTTTCGAATAAGATAATTAAAAATCTAAAAGTCATTTTCAGCCTTAGGCATAGTTGAACTATTTTAATTTTTTCAATATTAACATGAACATTGGTTGAATAATAACCTTTTTTTTCTCTCTCGAATCAACCGTTATTATTTTCTTTTTTGTCAACTAAAAATACAACTTGATTCAAAATTACGCCAACGTTTGTTTAAAATTATTCAAGTCGTTTTGTAACAGACATCTAAGTCAACTTTATGTAACAAGGTGTTTACTGTTTTGAGTTTTACTTGTTGAGCACCTTCGATAACATGCTCACATCCGTCTTCCCAGGCAGCAGGTACAGTACAATCTAAGTCTGTGTAAGCGAGAATGTTGAACATACCTATATAATAATACCATAAAAATAATAGTATTAATGCAACACAGCACAGTGTTAATGGTGGACATGAGTAAAATATTTAATGTTTTGAAATTAAAATTTAACTTACTTTTTTGTATACTTAAATGGCATGCAGATTTAAGTTAAAAAAAAATTAAAATTTTTGTCTATTTAAGAAGTTACGGTAATGTAAAGTTGAACAATTTGGAAGAAAAAAAAACACTTTAAAACCCAACAGAACTTTGAGTATAATCGGAAAAAAGTGATGAAAAAAAAAAAAAAAAGATCTAAAACTTGGAAAATTATTATTTAACAATAAGGGATAAAGAGCTTACATAAAAATACATTTTTCTGGCTAATAATAATGATAATAATAATAATAATATTAATAATAATAATAGTATTTCAGGAAGAAAATTGGATAATTTTCATAAAAGTGATATAAAAACAGTGAATTTTTGCACATGATGAAAAATCGCTAATGATGCCATACTAAAACTTATATAATTTTCACTACTACAAAATAAAAGCTTTCAATTGCTGCAATGCTTAAGTTGGCCCCATTAGCGGTTTTTGAAAAAAAGAATTTTAAAATTAGCATCTTGAGGGTAAAGTTTAAGAATTTGGCTTTGAAAAATTAAAAAATACACGTGTTGATAAAATTTTATTTACAAACAAAAAGATTGTTTAAAATATCATCAGCTGATACACTTCTGCGCATACATGAGCGGTTAGAGTGCCCTCTACCTAAACAGTTTTTGCAAAATAGTCGCCCGTTTGCACCGTTCTTCTGCAACTAATGGGTCAGACCCCAGCCAAAGTCTTTTAAAGCAATCTTCTATATTGACCAATTGATTAATTTTTTTTATAATTTTTCCCTGAAGTATCTGAGACGCTTATTATTAGCTTCCATTCTTTCTTCATTTCAAGCTTTCAAACCGGTGGAATCGTTTTTTCTATCAACTCCCAGCTATGAGCAAGAACTTTGTGCAGTCTTAGAGTTATACTTACCCAATAAAATTCTTGTAGAAGCAAGATGTTAAGCTCCTAACACATTTGTTTGTATAGCTCGATATTATATTTTTGCCAGATGATATTGCTCTCAGAATTGTGGAAAGAAGCAAGCCATACTTTCAAAACTTGCAGTCTGTTTGACTTTATATGTGATCTGTAATTACCTTTCACAGTACATTATTATGTAAAAGTTTTCTGACAACATTTCCAGTTGTTGTATTCCCCCCTTGTCCGGTGGATTCTGGAAAATCCCATTTTATTCCTGTTTTAACTTTGGGTAATTTCTTGTAGCTCGATTCTTTCAAAGTTAAGACACCTACAGCCATGCGGACAACTATCTTAGTACCGCCATGTGGACACCTACCATAAAATGATCAAAGCTCCTGATCAAACCATGTAAAACCTGAATGGACCTAACATTCGCTTCCTGATGAACCTACTAACGGTGAAACAACTTGTTGAAGAAAATTAGAAAAAGTGTTTTTACTAATTTATTATTGCTCTGTTCTTTAAGAACATGATGACATTTTTAAATAAATTGAATTTACACTTTCACTAGTTTGTTTAATAATCTTGAACTCAAACTCGATTGAATTTTTTGTAATCTTGATCAAACTCGATCGAAGATAAAAAACCTAATCTCGCACAGCTCTAATATATATATATATATATATGTATATATATATATATATATATATATATATATATATATATATATATATATATATATATATATTTATATATATGTAGTTTCCATTGTCATATGATAAAAAATGCATTCAAAAATAAAATTTTCACCGTGAATTTAATTGTATAATCTGATTTATTTTATCTGGAAATGGAGCTGACATCTTGAATTTATTGCTGGTCAAATATTTCACATAATTTTTATAAGCAAAAAAGTTAACAAAAAAGTTAAGGAAATTTCAAGAAAATAATGAAAGAATCTTTCCAATTTTCATGTAACATAAGTTAAAAAATGCACAATAAAATTATTTTTTTCCAAAAGTTTTGTCAGAAAACTGAAATTTTTTGTTAATTTATTTGTTTTTTTATTTAACTTTATTTAACATTAAATCTGATGTTTTTACATTTAAAATTTTGAATAAAGTTAAAGCACATTTTAATTTTGAATTTGTGTAACATATGTTATAACTTAGTGAATTAACCTAAAAGTTTTGGTGCTTTTTTGAAGAATTGATATTTCAAATTTGTTCTTACTCTTCAAAAAAAACTGTTTTCAATTCCATTTCTTAAATGCTGATGAAAAATCTCTTAAAGAGTGTTAAAGAATATCTAATTATTTGTATAAAATTTGAATGAATGGATTGTTAATTGCAATTCTTTTGTTTTGTAACTTAATAAGAAACTCCACTACCAAAATGTACCAATGCTATTAATATTTTAAACAATAAATCACTCTAACAAATGTGAACAATTTCCCACCTCTTCCACTGATTAATAATGCCTGATAGCCACACATGGTTTTACTGAACTTACTAAAGACCTAATATGGATTTGGCTGTTTTTATCTGCCACAATCATTAAACTGATTTTCTGTAAATTATTAGCTCAATTGCCAAAATATACCATTTTACTTACATTATGCAGAAAAATCAAGTAAAAAATGTTTTAACTTTCTATATAGCTGTCAGAATCAAAAAATTTAATTTTTTATACTCCGGACCAACTGCTTTCGAATAAAATTGCTAAATATTTAATAAAGGGTTTCAATTAGATAAATTTTGATCAAGTGTAAATTTTCAAGTTGCAAGTGTAATGTAATATATATATATATATATGTTTATATATATATTTATATATATACATATTTATATATATATATATACACACTAGTGGCCATTGAAATAAAGCCAGCAGCAAATTTTTGGAAAATATACAGTTTACTCTAGCAACAAGGTCTAGCAGGCATATTATCAAATGCAATTTTAACCTTACAATACACTGAATAAAGTTCTAGCTCAAACGATGAATAAAAGTCAGTAATTCACAGGATATCTTTTATTTTTAAGCACAGCATTAATGCGATCAGGCATGCTATGAACAAGTGTTCTACAGTATTCCGGTGTTATTTTTGTCGTCCACACACACTTCAAAACCTCTTTCAGGTCTTTTTCTAATGTAGGACGATGTGCAGCAACTTTCCTTTTCATAATTTGCCAACAATTTTCAATCACATTTAGATCAGGTGAATTTGATGGCCAATTGGAAAGAAGTTCAATGTTGTTGTCTGAAAACCACTTTTGGACAATCTTTGCGGTGTGACAAGGGGCTGAGTCTTGTTGCATAATTGTTGCTCCTGAGATGTTCATGTGGATTTGAAGCTTACTTTCAAGAACCTCCAAGTACTTTTTGGCATTGACCTTTTCCCCTTTATCGAAGATGTGCAGTCCACACCGACCACTTGCTGTGATGCCACCCCAGATCATGACGCTTGGTGGATGTTTGACAGTTTTGATGGTGTATTTGGGATTGAATCACTGAGAGGCAGGACGGCTGACATAATT